>NC_087070.1:36666286-36827269 GCF_963678635.1 Symsagittifera roscoffensis
TGAAGACTTCAAAAAAAGGAGTAAACAACATGAGTCATCTTGATAACCATAATTGGCAGCAACCTCAAAACAGCACAGAAAGAAACATCCACTGTTGGAAAAAGTGTAGGCATTTCTTTTTCTTTAAAATTTCTCAAATCTCTTCCAGAAGGCAGCTCCTAAGTGTCAATTTCTTCCTAACTTTAATTCGGAATATAGGAAAAACTTCTATTCACTCTGTTTTCAACGAGTTTTACGTTAAAAAAAAAACACATTATAGATCGTGTTTTTTGCGTTTCTATTCCACTCCACCTCCCCATGTTCATTTGAGAATTATAACTCCATTTGCTCCTAATAGGATCATCTCATAGCCAAATTTTTTCAGAGATTCGATAAATGTCCTAAAATATACGAAGAAATTGACTGTCTTTATACTTTGTAAAAACACAGATTCTGTTTTTTTGTTACATTAAGTGGAGAAAAATTCAAACAGCATAGTCCAGTAGTACACAAAAACTTACAATGAGAAGGAGCCAAAAGGCTGCTTGTTGTTGCCAAAAATCGACTCATAGGAAAAACATAAGTGAAATTATCTCAGTACTAAACAATTTGAAGACTTTCCTTCAAACAAACTCTCAGTTTACCATTTCTGGACAGAATCCGAAAAGTTCCAAAAATCGAAAAATGAAATCGAACTAATGAAATTTTTTTGATTGTTTTGTTGATAGTCATGGTTTTATACATAGTTTTTATGTAGTTTTTCTGAGAAAAACAAGTAATCAACTGATAAAAAATTTTTTTTAATGACAGTGCGTTTTGTAGAATCTTTATTAGACAATGTTTTGTTCAGAACATTTTTACTCACAACAAGAAAAAACCATATTCCCAAAATGAATAGAAGTTTAAAAAGGAAAAATTTTACAATTTAAACATAGTTATTATGCAATTCTTAAGATAAATATAAGTAAGCAACTGATAATTCTTTTTGAGTGACAATATGTACTGTAGAATCTAAATTAGACAATGTTTTGTTCAGAAAAATTTACTCATAATAAGAAAAAACCATATTGCCAACATGAATAAAAGATTGAAAAGGAAAAATTTTCAGCAAATTTTAAGTTAGTTTTTCCAGTTTGTTGTCATTTCTTGTTTTTGTGCTACACCTTTTTTATTTCTTTGTGCAGGAACTTAGCGAAAAGTCTAGAAGAGT
Organism: Symsagittifera roscoffensis; assembly: GCF_963678635.1. Classification (NCBI taxonomy): domain Eukaryota; kingdom Metazoa; phylum Xenacoelomorpha; order Acoela; family Convolutidae; genus Symsagittifera; species Symsagittifera roscoffensis. The sequence goes on from NC_087070.1 coordinate 36,667,476, forward strand.
TTTTAAGAAACCAAGATGCTACAAAGACAAATCTGATGGCTGTATTGATACCTGGATAGAAGTGATGAAACTGCATTTTGAGGAAGAGGACTTGTCAGAAATGCAAGAATGCAGTGCGCTTACCAGTAACTTGGAAGGGACAGCCCTAAACTGTTTGATGGCCAAAAAGCAATACCAGCGGGACAGCTGAGAAGATCTTTGAAATCTTGTTAAATCGTTTTGGATCAGGGGTGCAGGGGCACCAGGCAATGATGCGCTTCGATAAACGGAGGCAACGAGAAGATGAGAGGATAGAAATGTTTCTAGACGATTTGGAGATGCTTAGAAGGCGCAAAATTCATCGATGGTGTGAAGAATGATGAACTTCGAACAATGTTAGCAACACATTACACGCCACTATCAACCAATGCGCCAACATCAGAGGAATTGAGGCTCAAGTCAAAAAAATATCTTTTACTGAAGCCTACATCGAGATCTGGATATTACAAGAACAATTATGGCAATTTTAACAACGGATCAGCAAACCAAGGGAACAACTGGTCTAAACCGAGGGACGATATGGACAAGAGGCGCTCTTGTGCAAACTGCAGTTCGATGGACCATCATGTGTCAGCATGCCCAGCTTACAAACAGGGCACGAAAGCAAGAGGTTTTAGCCTCGAGGACAAAGATGCGTCAAAAGTCGACCATGAAGATTTCATGAGAGGAGTAATTGCAAAATTTGGCCCGAGATGTTTCTTTTGCAAGTTGGAAGGTCATTTTAAATCGAATTGTTCGCAATTCTGGGATGCTGTAGCAGACATCAAGCATCCAAGGCATGATGAAGTTTTATCGGGTGTGAAAGCCAGCAAGGCTCGCCTTTTGAGTGAAGCGGAGACGCGCAGAAAAGAAAAACCGCGAGTGCTGGCGACGAAGAAGATGCAAGCGGTAACAGAAGAGACATGTGAACCGGAACCGGTGACTGCGGCGGATGCCTTCAAGATTGATTATAGGGCTGCCGCGAGGGATGCTCTAAATAGAGTGCAACAGGAACTGGTAACGAAAGAGATCGAGCAAAAAGTGAAGCTCGAATGGGAAACTACAGGAGAAGCTGAATACCTTCGAGGCAACAGAAATCGAAGAAACAAAAGCACCAAGTAGTTTGAGCATGAAACTTAATGTGATCTCCGGGCAGAGGTTCAATATGGTGCCACAAGGAAGCAAAATACAGTCAAAAATCTCGGTAGCGGGATACCAGGTAATCACAAATCTGAGTGAACCATCAGAGTTCACTTTGATGCATTTGGACACAAATGCAGATTATCTGAGGCAGGTGGAGCCACGCACTGAGTCAAGAGCTGTGCCAGCACTACTAACTTTGGGTGGCCCTCGCGTAAAGAAGCTTCATGGGCGCTTCGTGGAAGTCTATGGACCGTATCAAGTGATGCTGAACGTAGATGAAATTAGTATCTACACTAGGACATATGTACTGACAGACAGTGACCAGATATGGCAGATCTATTTGGGTGAAGAGGAACTCAAAGTCGGCAGGATAGGCCATGACGCCAAGATGGAGCAAGACAAGGTACACATTGGATACGAAGCAGATGTGACTGCACATCTGCTCGACACCAACGGAAAGAAAACCGGAGTCACATGGCTTCTGGACACAGGAGCGGTAGTGAGTGTGATGCCGATAAAGACTTGGGAAAAAATGGGTTTCACGAGGGAATATCTAATTCCGACGAAACTCCGGCTGACAGCGGCCAATCGAGGAGCGATTTACGTAGCCGGAAGTACGCAAAAAACGGTCCTCCACATGGGAGGACGGGTTCTTTGGATGAGCTTCCTAGTAGTAGAGAATCTGGATGACTCCGACCAATTCATCTTGGGCAGAGATTTTGTCAGGAACTTCGACTTGATGATTGACTTGAACAGCGGTCTAATAAGAATTCAGAACCCGGATTGGAAGTATGTTAAGAAACCAATTAATAGAATAATAACAGACGAAAACAAGGTACCAATTTTTTTAGATAGAAAAGTAAAACTACAGCCGGGACAAGCAGTAGTAGCAATTTTTAGAATGAGGAACTTAAACTCGTTAAGTGATAGTAAACAGGTTGTTTGGCACCGAATCCAAAAAGTCAAAGTTCGGTGATTTTAGGCCGGAGCTTCTCGGTAACTCGAAACGGACTGTGTGTCAGTGTGTTATTGAACACACTGGACACCACGATTTTAATCCAGCATGGAAAGAAACATGGTTAAGCTTTGCCAATGAGGACCGACTATCAAGAGACACAAAACTTGAAGAAACAAAGTGTGAAAGACTGTCCTTGTCATGCGAATAAAAATAAAATTTTAAAAAGGATTAATGAATAAAAATCTATTCAAAAATTGTTTTCAATAAAATCCGAAACGGACGACGGCTTATCGAGCTGCTCGAATTTTCCGGAACGCCCCTCGTCATATGAACTAGAATCTGACAAACTGGTTTTGCCAGAGATAAAACACTTAAAAGGGAAAATAGGTTGGGGAGATTCCGAATTACTGCGGGAAGTTTTAAATCGGAACGCGGATGTATTTTCAAAACATAAGGCGGATATCGGCTGCTGTAACTTCGTCGAACATGAACTCGAACTTGAGGAAGGCGCCGTTCCCCATAGGGAAGGCGCAAGACGATTGACGCCACATAAATTGGAAGCGTGCCGAGCGGAAATAGAAAGTTTGCTCGAATATGACATGATAGAACCCTCGAAATCGCCATGGGCTTGCGGGGTAGTAATGGCGAAACAGAAGGTGGGGCAGCTTAGGTTTTGTTGAAATTTTTGCTACTTGAACGCGGTGACAATAAAAGAAGCGTACCTGATACCGCGAATAGACGAGAGCCTCTCTAAACTTGGTGATGCCAAGTTCTTCACCACATTGGTTTCATCACGACCTAGGTTCTGCCTTCTGGCAGGTCCTTCTGCGGAAGAAGGATAGAGAAAAGACAGCATTCTTGTGTGAGTTGGGATTGTACCAGTGGAAGAGGATGCCCTTCGGCTTGTGCAACGCAACGGCCACTTTTCAAAGACTGATGGCTCAGGCTTTGACCAGAGTGACAAAGAAGTACGGGAATCTTGTGATGTGTTACGTGGATGACGTAGTCATAGCAACACCGACCCTGGAAGACCACCTTGATTGGCTCGATGAGGTCTTTGGATGCATGAAAAGAGCAGGCTTGAAATGCAAACCATCGAAATGTGAAATCCTTAGGGATTCGACGAATTACCTAGGAAGAATGGTGGACAGGCATGGTGTGAGGCCGGACCCGGAAGCAAAAGAAGCTGTGTTGAAATGGAAGGCTCCCAGAACCGACACACAGCTCATGAGCTTCCTAGGGTTTGCCAACTATTACCGTGAGTTCATAAAAGGATATGCGACAAGGTGTATCCGATGCAGAAGCTGATGCGCGACAAAGGAAAGAAGTTCGAATGGAGCGATGAAGCTCAAACGGCTTTTGAGAACATAAAGCGGGAACTGTGCGAAGCGCCAGTGCTAGGCGTGCCTACTGAAAAGGGCATGTATGTTCTTGACACAGACGCATCAGTAGTAGCCATCTCGGGAATACTGCATCAGGAACGGGAATGGAATGGGAGAACCGTTCTCCATCCCATTGCATATGGCAGTAAGGTGTTAAGTGACACTGAGATGAAATATGGTGCACCAAAAGCAGAAATGTTTGCATTATTCACATTTGTGGAAACGTACCGCGCATACTTCGGGAGCGCTCCATTTAAAATACGCGTTGACAACAGGGCGTTATCCTGGTTGAAGACATACTCGATGGATCAGAGTTATATTGGTAGGTGGATAGTAAGATTAGATGGCTACCACATGATAATCGAGCACAAAATGCGTGACAAACACCAGAATGCTGACAGCCTCAGCAAGAAAACAGAGTGCTATGAAAGGTTAGAACAGAAACAAGCCAATCAGGCAGAAATCAAGGAAGGATTCTCGTTTCTGGATAAAGAAACTTATGAAGCGCTTCCCTTAATGAGATGGTTGGACAAGTCTGGACATCCAATTCCAGGGCATCCGGAGTTACCTGTAGAGAAAGCAGCCGAGATAAAGATCCTATTCAAAAAGGAACCGGTGCCCTTGGATCATTTGCTGCGCTCAAATCTGGTCCAGCAGGAACTCTCATAAACAGCCTCTCATTATTGGATAAAACGGTGCTGATCACACCACAGATGATGCGGATGCTGGGTGGATTGTTAGAGAGAGAAGTGACCAGAGTTAACTCCGAGTGGGCAGCAGCATTGGCATCTCTGACAGTCAGTGAGAGGGTGAAGATCATGCCGTCCAGACGACAACACAAAGAAAACGAGAGGGATTGTAGTACAATAGTTCAGCAACTAGTATCCTCAATACCCCGCGAGGTTTTAACCAGTACTTCATACGGTCGGAAAAAACAGGGGAACGACACGCAAAAAAAACCGTTACCTTTGTGGACCAGGATAAAGGTAAGAAGGTTGAACGAAACCTCGTGCAAGATTGTTTGTCCGGGGAGGCTAACGGTGAGAAGAACCGACGAGTTCAAGATCAACAACCGGGAAAAGGAATTTTTCCGGGGAGTTTGATGTAGATGAAAAAGTTTCTGATGAGAAACAGGACCTGGAGAATAAAGTTTTGTCCGGGGAGCTCAGATGGATGCGAAGAAGGCAAAGAACTGATCTGGAGGAGGGGACGTGCTCTATCGCAGACTCTTCAATGGATGACAACTCCCGGAACTCAGGAATCGAAACCTGCTCAGACAGGAACTCGAGCTCAGGATCGGAACTGTCAGAGCTAGCGATCCACACACTGCTAGTGGAGACTCGAGCAAGGGATCTGGACATGGAGGTATATCAAGACCCTGACAGTGATTGCTACCTCAAACCAGGTGAAAGAGTCTTTGATAACGCAGCGGATGAGCTGGAAACAATAGCGGTATCGAAACGTTCGATAAGTCTGTTGCCACAAAAAGAGGTAGTCAGGACTGATCTTCAGCCATTCGAACAGGAAACACAGCCTTTGGCAAAGATTTGGGGCGTTAAGATGGAAGAAGACACGCATCAGCCCAATGAGCTGAATAGTCAAATGAGGGTCATGAAGACGTACTTGAAGGCAAGATACAGACTCTCGGACCTACTAGGATCGCAGAGAAATGACCGCATGACAAGCAACTTGAAAAGATGGATCGAAAATGGTTCTCCGGACAAAGGAGACCTCGAGGAAGACAGTTACCGCATTCTGCGACAGTACTTTATGCAGAAAGAGGGAAGGTTATATCTGAATAAGGACGGGATTGTGGCTTGCATGAGGAGAGAAGAAGACAAAGTCCTATACAAGTATAACGCGATAGTGTTGCCGCAACTCTATCAGGCAGAACTCTTATTCAGGTCGCATGATCAGATGGGCCATCAAGGGATCGTCAAAGTATATCAGAGGATCCTGAAGCGCTTTGAGCGGCCTGGTATGAAGAAGGAATGCGAGAAGTGGGTAACAGTGTGTCTGTCATGCCAACAGGTAAACGATCCAAGGAAATTGCGATTTCCTTCACAATCGATCGAGTCGTCTGAATTCAACGAGGTGGTGCAGATAGATCACCAAAAGATATGCATGACAGACAGTGGTTATAATCAATTCTTGGTCATGATAGATCACTTTACGAAGTATGCAGAGGCCGTGCCCTGCATAACTGCCTCGGCGGAAGAGACGTGCGACCACCTGATCATTACGTGGATAGCGAGACATGGTTTTCAGATGACGTTTCAATCTGATAACGGAACAACTTTTGTAGGAGAACTCACGAAAGAGCTTATGAGACGCTCACAGGTTGCTCAAGCTCTTTCGACGACATACCATCCTCAGACAAATTTCTTAGTAGAAAGGCAGAATCGAACGTTAGTGTCGATGCTAAGGGTATATTGTTCCAGGTACATGACAAATTGAGACAGATACCTTCCACAGGTGATGGGAGCTTATAATAGCACGCAATACTCCAACACCGGAGTTAGTCCACACTTGATGCTAACCGGACACGAGAATTCATTGCCCCTTGACCTTTTCCTACCCAGAGTATGAGTGAAATAAAACGTCTCCACAGGTCTACGTGAGGGATGTAATTAGACGTCAGCAAGAGTTGAACGACTTGTGTAGACAAAATACTCAGCAAGCACAGGCAAGGCAGAGAAAAAGATTTGACAAGAAAGCAGCTGGTGCAAAAGCTTACTCGGTAGGAGACTACGTATGGGTATTTCAGAACGTTATACCACCGAAAGGAACAAAAAAGCTCCTAAAAAGTGGAGGGGACCCTTCATGATTACGGAAGTGCACCAGGAGGGACGCTTTTATAGACTGAGTACTGGCCGAGCCGCTCATTACGAAAAGATTACGCCACAGAATTCATCGACAGAAGACTAGTGTATGACTGCAGACATGGAAAAGGGGGATTATCTAAGGATGGACCCTGCTTGTGAGGTCAACGAGAAGGGCACCAGGGAAAAGAACGATGGAAACGAAGTCGTAGAGGAAAAAAACAAGTACACCACTGGACCTGGATCCAAATGAGGTGATTGAAGCAGACGATGAAGCTTTACCCTACGCAGAAGAGGACTGGCAGGACCCTGAACAGAAAGAGGCTCCCAAAAAACTCGAACCGGATCTTCCGTTCACGATACAGACTCGACAGAATGACAGGATAAGATCCAGGAAGAGATATAACCCTTACGGCGACGATTTTGTAGTGGACAGGATAGAACTAAAGAAGATAGTGGAAGAAGTAGTGAGTCTAGAAAAAATAACTGTGTCACAAGATATTGACATAGTCAATGATCACGACGAGGAGTGGGTCGATGACCAGTCCAAGCCCGAGGTAGAATTCGACGATGAGCAACAGCAGTCATATGAACGAGACTTGACAAATTTTCGTGTCCTGGAATGGCTGAACGAAATGACGTCGGACCCAAAGGGGACCAGTGTCACGAATCAAGATGTAGATCGCGAAAGCATGAAATACATGAAAACTGAACGAGAGGATCCTTCCTGGGATGTCGATGGATAGTTTTGTCCGGGGAGTGGGGGTAGGAATTGCCCACACTGAAAATTTAGAAAGAAAAAAATTGAGAATAGCAAGAGAAACATGGGATTTAGAAGCAGAAACGGGCGAGGACTCTAAGAAACCGGACACAGGGAGGGTAGTTGAGTCATATTTTAACTTACAAAATGAATATTCAAGTAGCATAATACTAACAGATAACGATTTTATACTCACAAATAGAACATTTGCGATAGCAATCACAGCAGACATGAGTTTTAAGACAGCGTTAGCAGCAAATTTTAAGAGAGAATATAAAAACATAGAATTCCTTTGGAAGCAAAGACCAGGAATAGGGGGCGTAGCAGCCTTGCCTTCAGCGGCATCACAGATACCGGGCAAGTATTTGTGCTTCTTGGTGACGAGGACGACGGGGAAGCGGCACGTAGACCCGGAAAACCTAGTCTTGTCCTTGACGAGGCTGAGAGACTTCTTTGTGGAAAGAGAAGTGAAAGAGCTTTCGCTTCCAGTGTACGATCCAAACAGGGGACGACTGCATCCACGGGAGCTGTACGCGCTGATACACGTAATCTTCTCTGATACTAATATACAAGTATACTTGCATAAGAAACATTACTTAAGTATAGGCTGAGTTCAGGTGGCATGCAAGAGGGTGTCAGACAAAAAATGTAAAGTGTGTGATATGTGTTATGTGTTATGTTATGAGTTATGTTATTGAGACATAAGGGTAAGAAGGAGTTAGTGACCACGAACAACTGAATGACAATCTTAGGAATAGATCCAAAGTTTGGATTGTCCAATCTTAGGTCGAATTCCAAAATTTTAGAAATTGAATGATTTTAGTAAATTTTACGATCAAAATCTTTTTATCTGACTGTCTTAAAGAAATTTTATTACAACACTAGTGCAAAAATGACAAGTGTGAGATTCGTGACATCTTTTCTAGATCCTGATTCATCATTTAGTCACTCACTTGAGTTCAAATCGTTGACTCAATAATCAAATCAAAACCGAAAGAGAATGGACAGTTTCAACTTGGATGAATTGATGGATATGGCAGAGGCATATGTAGGACCGATGTTAGATGCGACCTATCGCCGGCTAATGGATCGAGACTTCGCTCTGAAGGACCCAGAGGTAGTCATGTTGCTGACCGCCTTGATAAAAATCTTGGGGCATGACAACCGTGGGGACCGCCCCACGGAAGTCCTATTGATGGCAGCATACGGAGAAAGAGGAGCACTAGACCGCCCGAACATGAGAGTGATGAGCTGGAGAAACGGGGCTCTCTCAGGGAGTGACTTGGCGAACGAGCCTGGATTGGGAAGTTCGAGGACCTACAAAACCAGCTGAGATGTACTTGCCCACCAAGCCTAAGCCTGGAGTGAGAAGAATGCATCAGGAAATGAACAGCGAGGCTGCCTCGTCTAGTTCACAACTGAGAGCAGCTGTGCCAACAAAGAGAAACCATGCAAGATCTAGATGGGATGAAAGACGAGCTGGAGACGACTAGAAAGGAGCTGGACGAGATGACCAAGACCATGCTCACTATAGAAGAAGACAGGGATATGCGGAGGAAGTTGTTTGAAGACTGCAACAAGAAGCAGGGTGAAGAGATAGAGCGCTTGAGGCGAGAATACAAGCAGCGATCGGAGCGTCTGTCGTTAACGGCAGCCGTAGAAAACGTGATACCTCTAAGGGATATTCCTCGTGGGCAGTCCCCAATGGAACTCTTGACGTCTCGAGAAATGAGTCAGACTATAGAAACGCGACTCCCGGCTGCAACTGGTCGAATGATAATCCTGGAACCGAGTGATACCTTAGGTGACCCAGTCGTGGAACAGACGATGAGGAAGCTGATAGAGACAGCTGGACGACTAGTGGCCCACATGAATGCGCCAGGTTCCGGGGTGACTGCACCCTATGGAATAATCAACGACACGGGCAGAGTACAACTCTCCCAAGACGCGATGACATAAGAGGGAATTAGCGATGCAACGTTACAAACGACAAGCTCTAAGATCCCAGGCAGGGAAATCCGAGGGATACCGGTGAAGAAAGTGTCCCGAGTGATTGATGTACAGAAGAACAATCAGTTGAAGTATAACGTAATCTTCTCTGATACTAATATACAAGTATACTTGCATAAGAAACATTACTTAAGTATAGGCTGAGTTCAGGTGGCATGCAAGAGGGTGTCAGACAAAAAATGTAAAGTGTGTGATATGTGTTATGTGTTATGTTATGAGTTATGTTATTGAGACATAAGGGTAAGAAGGAGTTAGTGACCACGAACAACTGAATGACAATCTTAGGAATAGATCCAAAGTTTGGATTGTCCAATCTTAGGTCGAATTCCAAAATTTTAGAAATTGAATGATTTTAGTAAATTTTACGATCAAAATCTTTTTATCTGACTGTCTTAAAGAAATTTTATTACAACACTAGTGCAAAAATGACAAGTGTGAGATTCGTGACATCTTTTCTAGATCCTGATTCATCATTTAGTCACTCACTTGAGTTCAAATCGTTGACTCAATAATCAAATCAAAACCGAAAGAGAATGGACAGTTTCAACTTGGATGAATTGATGGATATGGCAGAGGCATATGTAGGACCGATGTTAGATGCGACCTATCGCCGGCTAATGGATCGAGACTTCGCTCTGAAGGACCCAGAGGTAGTCATGTTGCTGACCGCCTTGATAAAAATCTTGGGGCATGACAACCGTGGGGACCGCCCCACGGAAGTCCTATTGATGGCAGCATACGGAGAAAGAGGAGCACTAGACCGCCCGAACATGAGAGTGATGAGCTGGAGAAACGGGGCTCTCTCAGGGAGTGACTTGGCGAACGAGCCTGGATTGGGAAGTTCGAGGACCTACAAAACCAGCTGAGATGTACTTGCCCACCAAGCCTAAGCCTGGAGTGAGAAGAATGCATCAGGAAATGAACAGCGAGGCTGCCTCGTCTAGTTCACAACTGAGAGCAGCTGTGCCAACAAAGAGAAACCATGCAAGATCTAGATGGGATGAAAGACGAGCTGGAGACGACTAGAAAGGAGCTGGACGAGATGACCAAGACCATGCTCACTATAGAAGAAGACAGGGATATGCGGAGGAAGTTGTTTGAAGACTGCAACAAGAAGCAGGGTGAAGAGATAGAGCGCTTGAGGCGAGAATACAAGCAGCGATCGGAGCGTCTGTCGTTAACGGCAGCCGTAGAAAACGTGATACCTCTAAGGGATATTCCTCGTGGGCAGTCCCCAATGGAACTCTTGACGTCTCGAGAAATGAGTCAGACTATAGAAACGCGACTCCCGGCTGCAACTGGTCGAATGATAATCCTGGAACCGAGTGATACCTTAGGTGACCCAGTCGTGGAACAGACGATGAGGAAGCTGATAGAGACAGCTGGACGACTAGTGGCCCACATGAATGCGCCAGGTTCCGGGGTGACTGCACCCTATGGAATAATCAACGACACGGGCAGAGTACAACTCTCCCAAGACGCGATGACATAAGAGGGAATTAGCGATGCAACGTTACAAACGACAAGCTCTAAGATCCCAGGCAGGGAAATCCGAGGGATACCGGTGAAGAAAGTGTCCCGAGTGATTGATGTACAGAAGAACAATCAGTTGAAGTATAACTTCACAGGAGTTCCGGATATGGATCCCAGAGCCTGCTTCAATCGAGTGACTTCGAACCCAGCAGTAAACCTGCAGCAACTGCCACTTGGTACATCACATCTGGTACTGGGGGACAGCTTGCTCAGAGTGCTCCAAAATCCGAGGACTTCCTGGATCACCACGGTGATGGCGTTTGGAGGCGCAACGATAGCCCAGTTACTTCGGATGGTGGAGCTGATGAACCCAGGGCGAATCCCTCACGCAATGATCCTAGTAGGGACAAACAACATCTCGAGAGGCTCAGATGAGGAAGAGTCACTATGGGAATCGATGATGGTGTGCCTATTTACTACTCTCTGGCAGACGTTCAACTGCGCGGTACTGACCGTCTGCACTGCACTAAAGAGCACGAAGATGTTGACAGCGGCAGGGAGGAGACATATGAAGGAGCAGTCAGGTGAAACAACATCCTGAAAAATCTTGCAAGTCGGAATGCGGGAAGGATGATCCTTATGGTTATTGAGCATGAGCTGAGAGCTATGGATCAGGCGAGACTGACTACTGACGGCATCCACTTTGACTACATCGAGGAACAAGCTTGGTTGAACAGAGTCTTCCAAGAGCGACTAGATGAAATGGAAGTAGAACTCTTTGACCCGGGAGTGCTGAAGAAGGAAGAGACATCGAATAAACCAGCAATTTCAACATTTGTGCCTCCTAACCTGGAAGCACGTTTGGGAGCGGTCCCAGCCGTGACCACCTATAGGCCGCAAAGCTCCAGCGAACCCGGGCACAGAACGGACGTACAAGATCGATTGGGGGAAGCGCCCTTGAGAAGAACCATCAATCCTAGACGAAGACTAGGGCCTGTCAACTCGACAGCGGAAACGACCAGCACCTCTAAATCGGATACGAGATCAGAGACGACGAGCACCAGTCGAGAGGAGCGACGCCCAAATAGGAGCTCTCTGATGTGGTCGAGGCCCATACCTTCTCCCTGGCACATATATAAGGATGATCTGATGAAACTGAATCTTCAGACGGTAAGCTTTGCAGCAGATGCCATGAGGATGCTGAATGGAGCGAGGTTATCTGTCAGCGGACTGTACTCAAAAACAGGAGTGGACTGGTTAATAGCTGCTGGCATAAACTTCAGCTCTACAACTGCCTTGAGGTTTGCCGACCTAGAGGGACTGCCCTCGAACAATACAATGGATCCAGTGAATGCAAGACCGTTACAAGACGTGAAACTGAATCAAAAGGTAGTAAATCGAAAAGAGAGACCTGGAAGATTCCTGATAACGAGGGCGCCGATTGGACAACATGTGAAGATGTTCAGGCAGGTGAAAGCACCCCCAGGCCATGTGAAAGAAAGGGCGTACCCAAAACAACTGAATCAGGAAGGTGATGTTCAGAGATACGGTGGGTTGCAGGCGATAAACAAAGATGAGACCATCTTTGCTGCATACGACAAGGCAAAAATGAAGAAGGCCAAGATCATGATAGCCGCGACCTCGTATATACCTCCAAGTCTCTGTTTTGGCGTGACGTAATTAGGTTGGCAGCGGTCGACCTGGACCTAACACAATCCGTGTCGATGGCGATCGGAGTGCAGAGACAGACAGATATGAACCCAGTCACAATTGTGTTCGCGGGCATCAATGACCATCTACCAAGAGGGAATAGCAGTAGCGTGCGCGAGGCGGAGGCGCTCTCTGTTTCATCCGGTTCATGATAGAGCAAATTTCAGTGCCAGCCTTCAGCACCTGTGTCAAGATGCTGAGAGAAGGCGATGAACGAGCGAAAGCCTTACTCTTGCTAGCACTACTGGAGGTGCATCAAAGCAAACCAATGAGGGTGAACATGAAAGAACCTGTGGAGCTAGAAACCATGAGGAAAATAGATGAAATCAGGAGATTCTCAAACAAAGAGCTGAGGCTCACTAAGGAATCTATGGGAGCAATGCCGAAATCCAGTGAATACTGTGGACCGATCAGGAAAAAATACTCCAGTTATGTGTCAGGGATCATAGGGATAGCGTACAATCCTTTCCTAAATGAAGACATATGCGATTGCTTCTTTGATTACGAGCAAGCAGTGTTGCTAAGATTCTGGACGTCCAGAATTGCGACGATTTGAAGCGCTGCTAATCGGCAGGCCAAGCTGGGACTAGTCTTGGAGGAAAAGGTGACTGCACCTTCGGTGCGAGAAACCCACAAACGAGTAGAGTTTGGATTAGGATTCTCAAATGAATTACTGAGAACGAGCTTGATGGTGGTAGGGGAACTGATGAAACCATCATGGTGCCCGAGTCCCAACGCTGATTCGATACTACATGCAACACAAGATATACAGAGGGAACTAAATTCAGACTGTAATCTGCGTGATCTTAATATCATCTATAACGTGATGACAACAGCCTCTAGGAGCAACGGAGAAGACAAAGTAGAGTTGCCTGGCTGGGAACCAGAGGATTGGGTTAAACCTGGTAGCTGTCTGGCAGAAGTCTGTGGACTAGAGGGTCACGTTTGTTGAGGTCTAGATTGCGTGAAAACCCTGGAGAAACAACACAAGAAGTTGATAATATTGGTTAAGAACATTGTGATGAACGTGAAAACGGAAACGGAGCTGATCGCAGATTGCCACGGAGGAACCGAGGTGAATCTAGTGACTGTACTAGGATTCTTCAGCATGTTTGGTTCTTTAGAGTCACTATTGAAACTAGAACAGAAACATGAGATGGTCACGGCCATCAGTGTAGAAGTGTTCCCAGGAATTTTGCAGACTGAGCAAAAGCACATAGGAACATGGAGGGAAGCGATCGAGGCGGAAATGAACATCCGACACAGTGAAACTTATCGCAGACCATCGGGAGCGCGATATTTGGTGGGATCGACATTAGTTCCAATATGCAAGAGCAGATACCCAGTGCATTTCGTAGCTGTGATGTAAAAAGTACGAGAAGATCGTGGATCAGGCCTTCTCAGTGCCAAAGTGTGTAAGACGAGCGAGAATGTCAGAAAAGTCTTATGAGTTACTGTGCAAAATGTTCTCAGCAGTTCCAGAAAGAACTAAGGAGGAGTTGGAATCGATACTGGAAGGAAGTTCATGGGATACGTCAGTTGGAGTTTCAGCGACTTTGAAAGACAAAAACAGAGAGGATCAACTGTTACGGATTACAACACAGTAGATGAGAATGATGAAGTCCATCGAGTGATGATGGAAGTTGAACCACTACTGGAAGCTTCGGGAAAGCGGAATTGGAGAAGCATCATGTTAACACAGGATGAGTTTCCCTGCCATTGCTTGCTGCAAACATGGTGGTATCCCGTAGTAATCTGGTGTTGATCTGGGACTCCGGAGAGCTGCTCTCCATGGGTTTACCAGACTCATCACGGCGCATAACGATAGTGATAGTGGGAGTTATGATGGCGATACAATGGCTGGAAGCTCATTTGAAGGAGAACAATAGACAGGAGGCACCAACGAGAGAAAATTTGCAGAAATTGGATTGTCTAAAATATTTAGATCTTTTTGAGACAATGTGCAAGATTCTGAACATTCCGATGGAATTGAAAAAGATATAGGCAAGAAGACGACTGACGCCATGGTTTATAGCCAACATGACTGCATGGTTGTACGAATATGCCAAGAAGCATATGTCGAAGCACGGCAGAGTATACAGTACGTAGCAGCTGGACATTGGAGCAAGAGCTTTCAAGCGAGCTTTTGTAACTCATCGGAATGCAGTGACCACCGCCGTAAAGAGAATCTCCAGGGTGAGTGAACGTGATGGAAAAGAGAAAGAAGATATGTTGAAGGAAGATTTGGAGAGAAATGTGACGTTGTGTCTCCACATCAGCTTCTGCAGGAACAGAGAACCCAACGTTGATACCTTACCTTGTTGTAAACAAAGGGTAGAAGAGCAGAAGTGTTGGAGGACTGCTTCCAACAGCGTCAGAATTGCTACTAATGTGTTGCAAGACACAGAGACTGAAAGCGCAGAGTCAATGTCGCAGGAGGAGGAGATGGAGCATTGACAGATTGCCGAAGAACAAGATGCAAAAAAAAAACAAAAATAGAAGAATTTAGAAGTTTTAGAACTTCTAAACGATGAAAAAGGAAGAAACAAAAAAGTGACGAAAAAGAAGAAGTTAAAACTGAGAATTGTTTTATGTGTGACAAAAAAACTCAAGTAAGAAACTAAGCAATCAAGTTGTAATTGAAACTGAAAGAAAACAATTAGTTGAGTTTTGAACATTAAAAGAATTTGTTGCATTTATAAATTTGCATTTTCATTTTAGTTAGTGGCTTTAGAGACACTTACTATTTTTTTTTAAAAAACGCTTGAGCGAAGAGTATTTTAAATATTCTAGCCTGTATGATTGTTTTTAATCAA
The DNA here is from genome assembly GCF_963678635.1 of Symsagittifera roscoffensis. Classification (NCBI taxonomy): domain Eukaryota; kingdom Metazoa; phylum Xenacoelomorpha; order Acoela; family Convolutidae; genus Symsagittifera; species Symsagittifera roscoffensis. The sequence goes on from NC_087070.1 coordinate 36,682,568, forward strand.
CTGATCACTTTGTGATGACATGAATGTCTTGGGTAGTCTCTTGAAGAGGGAGATTGTTTCATTGTTCTTTCTAACCACAGAGTTCCTTAATTTTAAATTTCAGGACCAATAACAACTAAAATTTCCGAAGAGAAGAAGCATACTAGGATAATTTTAGCTTGTTGTTTGGCATGACTGTCCTGCAAACTAACGCCTTTTAAAACCTAGGAGGAAAAGTTTTAAGTCAGAGCATTGACAGTGGAATTCATTAAAAATGTTTTATCTTAAGTCATATCCTCGAAAGTGCAGATTGAAGAAAGAATTTGGAAGGCTATAGTGATGTAGTATGATGCCATTTATATTCTGCGGTGAGTCGATATGACGTGGATAGAAGTGATTTAGTGCATTTTGTAAATTCTGTTCGATGACACTGTACCATTTTTACGAAGACTACGAGATTCAATGGGGACACTGACCGGGCTGTTCGGGGAGTATGTGACATTTGACCAGAATTGACAAAAAGATGGTTACAAAGGGCTAGCAGCTAGACTTCCGAATTAGCAGTTTTGGATGATTAACAGTGTTATTCAGACGATTCGACAAATCGTGAAGGCTGAAGGATTCGGAAATTCTGAAATTTTAAAAATCGAATTGTGACGTCACACTTTTGAGAAACGTCAAAAACGGACATTTGGAAGAAATCCAAAATAAAACAGAACAACGAGATACGTTGCGAAAACAACTACGATAATTGAGAGAAAAACGAAAATATGACAGAGTGTTAGCAGAGATCGCTCCGAGTTGCAACGATTGTGGCGCTACATTCGTTCCTTGGCCATTCACGACAACGGTGAAGGGTAAAAACTAGCCTTCCGGAGAGGAAATAAATGTGTTATTTCACCGGATTCAAGAATCCGGAGGGGTCTAGGGACTTGAACTTAAACCATTTTGTACAAACTTTTAGCTTCCCGATTATGTCCAGAATTGAATTTTTTTATCATCTGATTTCGTTTTCTGACGATGACAAGCTAGGAGTTGAGGGAAAGGTTTGATCCATCTTCGATGGAGATGATGATTTTTATCTACTGAACAAAAACAATAGTAAAATAATAAGTAGTAGTAGCCCTGTTTTTAGGAGTGACCTCGTGGTCTGGGTATACTGAGACCCAGCCATGAGCTCACTAATTTTGCATGTAAACATGTTAATTTGAGTGTTTTGACCGAAGCCGAAAGCAGTAACGTTTTTGTCGACCCGATGTTTGAAAGACCACCAAAAGAACTGGCTTTGGTAGAGACGGTGAAAAGCATGTAGAGCTTAGTTTAGACGCTGGCCAGTCGTTTTATAGCTTAGCTTTATTTTCCGTCGATATGTACCTACGGGCGAATGTACAGTAACCTATTATGATTTCACACAAACTGAAGTGGCGAAAACACAACAACAATAGTCGCAGTGGAAACAACAACTAGAAAACGACAACAGATTGAAATTGTAATAGGAGATTGTCAGGATCATTTCCAGTTGTAACGAGTGTGTTGTTACAATCGATACAACGTAGAACCCGAGAAAAAGGCAAGGTGTTGGCACGGCGTGTCTAGCCTTCCGGAAAGAAATAGGAGTGCTATTTCCCCGGATTCCAGAATCCGGAGGGGTCTCGGGCTCAGAACTCAAACTGTTTTATACAAACTTTTAGGTTTGAAAGACTCACCACCCCTTCTTACAATGCAATATTGAGGCGATCCATCTCAACTGTTAGCCGCAAAGGTTTAGCTAATATCCGGGGCACAAATAATTTTTACAACAAGAAAAATGAAAACATGCTTGCCATCCCTCAAAACGTCCTTTGCTCGTGAACTGAGATCCAAAGTGGTGTACAAGTGTGCCATTCGGTCAGATTGGCACAGCGCAACCTTCCGACGAAGCACGAATCATAGCGAAAAAACCTTAACAGCGAAAAAGGGCTAAAAAAGAGGGTCGAAGTATTCTGAAATTTTCTATTTTTTAAAATTTCGATCGTCAAGTTGATATTTCTCAGAAATACGGAAAACGGCCATTCTGACCAAAAAAGCTGAGAAAAACAGAACAACAGCAAATCTAGTGAAAAACAGTCACACGAGAACGATAGAAAAACGAAGCCTCTTATCGTGGCAATCACGCACGTTAAGACCTTTAGTGGAAGAAATTATTGGGAAAGGAGGCTTCGGTGGGGAAGTGGTGGAAAGCAGTACCCTCCCGTGCCACGAATTGGGAGTGATAACAACGTTATCTCGAGGAGAATACGGAAGCGGAGGTTTGGTCCCCCAGAGACTGTTATATGGTGAAAGACTGTAGTAACTTAACTTTTTAGCTACTCTGATGCCATAGAACTTTGAATTAACACCGGTATTGTTTGATATTTTAGAAAATGAGTAGCTAGGAAGAGGAAAGGGTCAATCCATCTCCAATGGATTTAATACAGAACTGTCACCAAAAACATACTAAAAAAGGGTATTCGAGCCGTGTTTTTAATAGCAATCACGTAGTCTGAGGATCCGAGACTCAGCTATGTGGTTGCGTTCGCATGTAAACGAAAGCTGATCAAAAGTCGTTTGACTGATGGCCTAAAAATCGTAACTTTATACTTAGCCCTAAACAGACCAGAAAATCAACTGGCAAGGTCGAGACGGTGAAAAACGAGTTGGATTAAGGTAATTGACGCCTGCCAGTCGTTATTGGGTACTTTTTCGACGCTCCGTCGCTGTGTAGTATTTGGGCGAATGTTACATAGACGTTTTTATGGCACTCCTGGGTGGGCCTGGTAAAGGCATGAGACCATCATGATCAGTAAACGTTTCAGCGACGAACCCTCCGCTCCGGGCGTATGCCCAAGTTAGAGGCCTTAATGACCGTTATTGTACTAGGGGGAAGGTGCGTACCCTCCGCCTAGTGCTATTTAGCTTTTTAACTTAGTTAACACCGGAAATTCCGGGGGCCGGAGGGTTAGGTGGGAAGTCATGAGCCCGCTTGTCCCAAGGTCCCGGGAGCAAAAACAATTAAAGAGAAAGTATAAAACCAAACAAAAATAGTGTATAACCAAGAAAAAGTCAAAAATAAATTTACTTGAAAATAATAAAGTACAAAAAACAGTAAAAAATCCTCCAAAAAAAAACCAAAAACAATAAAGAACATAAAATGACAGTTTATATGTTATTTCCGGACAAGATGCGATCTGACCTTCCTATTTGCTGTTGTTTCAGATTGATTTATATCATTTCTGATAGAAAGATTGTGTGTTTTGGTGAAGGGTTGGGTACTTAAGCACGTTAATGGTGATTTTGCCGGTGACCAGAGGGTAGAGTGGCAAGCTGACCGACGTGTTCCACATTCAACAGGGACATCAGGGACAACATCCACAACGACTGTTGGGTATCGTTGAAACTATTTTGGTATCGTTCGGGTATTATTTCATTAAAACTTAAGTGGTGGGGGGCACGATTGGCGCGGTCCGATTGTACCCTCCGTCGATCACAAATTTCCGAGTTAAGGGTCTTAATTCGGGTATTTTGTTGCAAAGGAGGGTATAGTAAAATTCATTAACGACTACTAATAGGTTATTATCCTAATTATATATTACCTATCTCCTATTTAGACCCAAGAAACACCCAAATTTTGTCGAAAATTACCGATTTTCGACCGAATTATAGACCCCCAAATTTTTGGATATCCGAGCTTTTCCGAACAGCAAAAAGCTTTTATATAAGGAGTAGCTAAGTAGTTAGATATTCCTGACTAAAGAAACCGCGTGAGAAAGAACTCAGTAAAAGTTAGAAAAAACGAAAATTTTTCGATCAAAATTTTGATATTTTTCTGAATTTTGTCAATCTATTTTGGGGATCGAGTTTTTGAGTTTTTAGACTTAGAGCAATAAAAATTTTTGTGTTAGGAGCAGGCTAGCATAATGTGCTCGGTTGCCAGAAAAATTTTTGAGTAACCCTCCGATTAGCTCCGTGAATAGAGCTAACGACTTAAGGATTGGAAAAGGAAGGAATCGGAGGGTCCAAATTTGATAGTTATTGGCCAAATTTTTGTCTCCTAACCCTTTTTGGTCCGGTTTTTTGCAATGTTCCAGTACCGTACAGGGCTACTACGCTCGTTTCAATTATTTTTAGGCACTTTCAATGGGAATTGCGGAAAAAGTCTTTCAGAACCTATATAGGTGGTAAAAAAAAGCCATTTTGAAAAACACGTTTTTGGCGATTTCTCAGAGACTAGCCAACCAATCGGGATAACGTTGGTACCATAAACCGACGTTTTTAACCACTTTTCCGTACCGCAACCGTTTTTGGGTTGATAATCTCGGAAAAGAAAATTTTTTTAGAATTTGTTGGTTCGGAGGGTCCAAATTTCAGGTAACCCTCCGAGCGGTAGAAAATTTTATAAAAACACTGCTGGGAAGGTTGACCGTGTCAGCCACCCTGGTTTTAAGTAAGTTACAACGCATTCGGAGGCTTTATCGCGGTAAAATAACCCTTTTTCCTGATTTTTGGGGAACCCTCCGAAGTAACCCTCCGGAGTGACTTAAGCCCCTTAGCAACCCTCCTTAGTGGAAATTTTCCAAGAGACCCCCCGAAGAAGTTAAAACAACCCCCCATAGAGAATTCAGTTTTTTTTTGACGTTTTCTTAAGCTAGTTGAAGGCCCTTTTCAAAAGTTTGAAAAATTTGGAAGAACCCTCCGAAGTAACCCTCCGGAGCATATTAAGCCTCTTATTGACCCTCCTTACTGAGCTAAGGGGGACCCTCCGAAGTCTCTTGGGTGACTAAGGTACCCTCCGAAGTAACCCTCCGGGGTAGGCCAAGTGTCCTAACAACCCTCCGAAGTAACCCTCCGGAGTGACTTAAGCCTCTTAGCAACCCTCCTTAGTGGAAACTTAGGGAAACCTTCTGGGGCCATTTGAGCAACGGAAAATATGCATTTAAGGTTGGGATAAAAGGTCACCTAACAACGGGCGTGCATATTAGGATCATAGGAGCCCATTTGACCCGGAAATTTGTGATAAACTTTGGATTCTAGATCGGGTGTATCAGAAGTACCCGAATCAAATTTTTTTTTTTGTGATTTTGGTTGTGTGGTTGATCTGAGCTACTTAATAGGAAAGTTCGGGCAATCCGGGAACACATAGAAGAAAACCTCGGTGAGTGTATTAGGCAGATACACACTCACTTGAGAAGAAAAGAAGTTCCCTGCTCTCGTGCACTTGGAGCGTTCCGGGTGTGGGGGAGCTTTTTCATAGACTTTAGAAATTTTTCGATCAGAGTTTGCCTTGAGCTACTTAGTAGGACAGCTCGGGCAATCGCAGGACACCTAAAAGAAGACCTCGGTGGGTGTATTAGGCGAATACACACTCACTTGAGAGGACTGTGTCCTTGGCTTCGTTCTTTTGGATCGATCCGATTGAGGGAAGTCTTTTTCTTTAAGACTAAGTTTTATTGATCTGTTTCTGAATCATCACTGCTTTTTACCAAAGATTGTTTGATTTTAACAAAGCAGTGACTTGATAAAAGTGTGGCAATAAATTGATACTGACGAAAGGTCGCTGTCACCTGTAGGATATTCTTATCTGATTATCAACTGTGTTTTGTGTATTGATTATATCAGGTCAAAATTTTGTGATACTGTTATACCATACAACGGGGTTGAGTTAGCATTATATCAGTACTGAGTAGGCCCTGTGTGTAACTTTAGCTGAGTCACTAGTATTGTCATTAAGAAATCTAAGAGACATTTTGATACTAACGGAATCGGGCAGCGTTAATTAATCGAGTAGGCAGCGTTAATTAATTTAACTTGATCTTGTTTGCGGTACGTGTGCATTGCCATTAAATTGTGCGAGCATTACCGTTTAATACAAAGAATGCACAGTGGGGACTCGTTAGGAATGACTACTAAGATTTCCAGGCTGAGCAAGGGAAGTACGCGAAAGTTTAGAACTAGTCGTAACCAATCTTCGTTTAGCAGTGTTCCGGACGTTTTTGCTGATAACGAATCGATTAAAAGTCAAGCTGATCTTTCAGTGAACGAAATGAAACTAAGAAGCGAGAAGAACCTCGATGGCAATCAAGGGCGGAGCGCCGAGGCCGGGCCGGCGAATGAGACGCTCATGGATCCCTTTGAGGAAGGGGAACGAACACTTATTCGACCCGATTTTGAGCCAAGCGAGGACCTCGAACGGGAGGAAGTCGAGAGGACAGAGGAGGCCTCGGAGCGTTCCGAGGTCGAGCCTCGAGAGGAATTATTGTTCAGGGGAATGTCCAAATCAGAGACTAAGAGTCATAAGTGGAGAAAGGATTTTTCACAACCGACCAATACACACTCTTCTCTGGCAAAGCAGAGCAAGAACGCGATGATGTCGAGTATAAGTCCGAGTGAAGAACAAACGGGTTCGAAGGCAAAGAAGAGTTGGAAGTCTCTGTACGATGAGCGCATGGCGTCACTACAAACCGAAGGTCTATCTTCCAGTTATGACAATCCGGAGATAACAAACCCGGATGTGAACTTCACGCCGTGTCCGAGGAACGACATCAGCAGAAAGGCATTGTCCACTTCGCCGACCAGGCCAATGTCTGATGTGATAATCCTGGGATGTTCGACAGATTGATGACGTCGATGGGAAAGCAAAAAGGGGGTGCGTCATCAAGTACCAGGCTGCAGCCGCAGTTGACCTCATCTTCTCTGGGGCTAACCCCGCCATTGGGGGCAGCCCGCGATATAAGTGACATGTTTGCTGGCGTAATGACTTGTCTGGATGAACTGAGACGGGACATGACTAAAAGAATAGATCAATTTGACGAGAGAGCTCACCAGGGTCAAGAGAATTTGAGGGATGAACTGACGCAGAGTTGATCAGGCTCAATTGATTCGCAACACCGATAAATGCCTGGCGGAGAGCCTGGCACAGGCACACAAGGAGTCAGAGGAAAGAGAGGCTAGGATGACAAGAGAGATCGAGCGATTGTTGAACGATCACGATAATACCTACGCTCGTACGATGACTAGCTTGGAAAAAGGTTCGATGCCAAATCTGACCTAATGATGCGGAAGCTTGACGAGATCTTAAATGGGAGCAATTGGGAGGAGCGTTCCAACCCAAGGGAGCGCTCACGCCAGGTGAATGATGGAGATGGTACAGGCAGCTATGCCGGGGCCCAGCAGAGTTCGAGAACGAACTACGAATCTAGGAATAGGGAGCGGCACAGGGCAGCCCCCTCGAGGCCTAGCTGGACGAATCCAGCCCCGCCGAAGCAGATGCTACTCCGGAGACAAGGTTGCCCACTGTGCCATAAGTCAGGTCAGTGCCAGATCTGACTACGGTCTCGCAGGACACAACGGTGTATGCCTCGATGTTTGAACCTCTGAATAAATCCCTCGAAACGTTCATCACCAAGCTCTCGAACTCAACCGAGAGAGGAGAGAGGTCAAGAAGGACATTGAAGAAGCCTAAATCATACAAAGACGAGTCAGACGGCTGCATTGATACTTGGATAGAGGTGATGAAGTTGCACTTTGAAGAACAGAGTCTCTCCAAGAAACAGGAATGCAGCGCACTAACGAGCAACCTGGAGGGTACTGCCCTAAATTGTGTAATGGCGAAAAGAGCCAATGAAAGAGACAGCGCTCGCACGATATTCGACATCCTCTTGAATCGTTTCGGCTCTGGAGTACAAGGGCACCAGGCTATGGTGAAGTTCGAAAAGAGGCGTCAAAGAGATGACGAATCCATAGACAAATTTTTGGACGACCTTGAATTGCTTAGGAGGAGAAGCAGTCCCGATGAGAGAATATCCGAGCGAAACTTGGCGATAGCTTCGAAGTTCATGGACGGAGTAAAGAGTGAGGAGTTGAGAACGATGTTAGCCACACACTTCAACCTGTCGCTTGATCAAGTACCCACGCCTGATGATTTGCTTATGAAGTCACGTGAATACTTGCTCATAAAACCAAGGGCGCAAAATCGTTACAGCAATTATGGCAACTACAGCGGGACGAACACTGGCGCGAGCTCCAGTTGGTACAAGCCTCGCGACGACATGGATAAGAGGAGGTCATGTGCGAATTGTGGTTCGATGGACCATCATGTTTCCGCGTATTCTGATTACAAGCAGAACATGAAGGCAATAGGCTACTTTCTCGACGACGTCTATGCGACCGACGAGGATCACGAAGAATACGTTAGAGGGCTCATCATGAAATATGGACCGAGGTGCTTCTTCTGTAACTTGGAGGGACACTTCAAGTCGGACTGCACTTAGTTTTGGGATGCAGTGGCGGACGCGAAACACCCCCGCCACGAAGAGGCGCTTTCGGGTGTCAAGGCCAGTCGAGCACGTCTGATGAACGAGGCCGAGTCTCGGAGAAAAGAGACGGCACCGAGCACCTTTAGGACTAAGAAGGTGAAGACCTTGCCTGACGAGGTGGTAGCCTCGAGCCTGGAGGCAGAGTCGGCTAGCCCACTCAAAGTAGATTATGGTTTGGCGGCAAGGACAGCGTTACAGAATGTCAAACAGGAGCTAGCCACGAAAGAAGTGGAGCAATGGGTAAGGTCGGAACTGGAAAGCACGGATCTTCGGGAAAAGTTTAACATTCTGAGTAAAACGACGGAAGACGAGGACAAAAAGGAACCCAGAAAGCAGGGCCTAAAACTGAATGTCATATCTGGTAGAATTTTCGGAATGACGAAAGAAGGGACGAAGATAATGTCCATTATCTCAGTCGCAGGACACCAGGTGGTCAAGAACTTGAGTGAACCATCCGAGATTACACTAGTCCACCTGGACATTTATGCAGACTACCTGAGGGAGAAAGATCCCAAGGTGGACTCCAGGGCAGTGCGAGCGCTGCTCACGACAGGAGGTCCAAGGCTGATGAGAGTGGATGGACATTACATAGAGGTCCATGGCCCATATCCGATTCTGATGAATGTGGATGGCATCAACATTTTTACAAAAGCACACGTAACTGATGCGAGTGATCAGGTAGGCCGGATATATATTGACCAAGAAGAGCTGAAGGTGCGACGAATCGGACACAATGCCTTGCTTGAACAGGATGCGGTCCACATGGGTTGCGAAGCCGATCTGGCAGCACATGTGCTAGATGTGCAGGGCAGACAACTTTCAGTGAAAGGACTGTTAGACACGGGTGCAGTGGTCAGTGTCATGCCAGTCAAAACCTGGACTGACATGGGCTTTGATAGGTCGGATCTGATACCGACAAACATCAGACTGGCAGCGGCCAATCAGGGAGCAATCTATATGACAGGACGGACCCCTATTATATCACTGCAGCTTGGGGAAGACATCTTTGGATGAGCTTCCTGGTGGTGGAAAATTTGGACGAATCCGATCAATTCATCCTGGGAAGGGACTTTATACGCAACTTTGATGTCACGATCGACCTCAATGACGGGTTGATCAGGATCAAAGATCCGGAGAGGAAGTATGAAAAGAAACCTCTTAATAAGATTTTAATAAACCGGCTAAGGTGCCAATTTTTCTAGATCGAAAAGTGAGATTGAAACCAAACCAAGCCGTAGTAGCGTTTAGGATGAGGAATCCTAATGAACTCAGTAATGACAGACAGGTGTGCCTGGTACCAAATCCAAACAGTAAGAGCTCGGCTATTTTAGGAAGAAGCTTCTCACTCACTCAAAGCGGACTGTGTGTGAGTGTGTTGTTGAACACAGAAGCAACAACAGTGACAATACAGAGGGGAACGAAACTTGGCTACGCATTGCCTCTGAACACAGACTTTCAGAGTGTGGAGAAATTGAAAAAATTTGATGTAACTAAATGTTCCTTGCATGCGAACCAAGAATGTATACTGAAGAGAGTAAATGAATTGAAATCTTCTAGGAAATTGTTTTCAATGAAGTCGGAAACAGACGATGGGTTGTCTAGTTGTTCGAATTTTCCCGAGAGACCGGCAGAAACAGAGTTAGCAGCAAATAAACCGGTCCTACCTGAGATAGAACATTTGAAGGGTAAAATTCCAGACAAGGAACTAGATTCGCTCAGGGCGGTGCTAAGTCGGAACGCAGACGTTTTTTCGAAACATAAGGCCGACATAGGTTGCTGTAATTTTGTAGAACACGAGATTGAAATAGAAGAGGGCTCGGTACCTCATACGGAAAAGGCGAGAAGAATGACCCCTCATAAGTCAGAAGCGTGCAGGAAGGAAATCGAGATGTTAATGGAGTACGACATGATCGAGCCGTCGAAAACCCCGTGGGCTTGTGGCGTGGTCATGGCTAAAAAAAAGGGGGGCAACGCAGGTTTTGTTGTGATTTCCGTTATCTGAACGCAGTGACTATAAAGGACGCATACCCGATTCCTCGCATCGATGAGAGCCTATCCAAGCTGGGGGACGCGAAGTTCTTCACGACGTTAGATCTGGGCTCGGTGTTCTGGCAAGTGCCACTCCGAAAGCAAGATCGTGAAAAGACGGGCTTCGCATGCGAGCTGGGATTGTTGCAGTGGAAGAGGATGCAACGCGTTTATTTGTTCGATTTGTGCGACGCGACGGCCACATTCCAGCGACTGATGGCCCAGGCACTCACGAGTGTGACAAACAAATACGGGAATCTCATCATGTGTTACGTTGATGTTGTCGTGATCGCAACGCCAACCCTAGAGGATCACATAGAGAGGTTAGATGGGGTGTTTACTTGCATGAAGCAGGCGGGATTGAAGTGTAAGCCCTCGAAGTGTGAAATCCTCAGAGTGAGACCAGATCCCGAAGCGGTCGAAGCTGTTTTGACCTGGAAGGCACCCAAGACAGATACACAACTGATGAGTTTTTTGGGGTTCGCTAACTATTATCGGGAGTTCTTCAAGGGATACGCCGATAAAATATACCCCATTTAACAGTTGATGAGAAACAAAGGCAAAAAGTTCACTTGGACTGATGAGGCACAAGTTTCATTTGAAAACATTAAACGTGAACTTTACAAGGCACCAGTCCTCGGTATGCCAACAGAGAAGGGGATGTTTGCGTTAGACACGGATGCATCAGTGGTTGCGATATCAGGCATACTTCACCAGGAGCAAGAGTGGAACGGGAGAACGGTTCTCCGTCCAATAGCCTACGGAAGTAAGGTCTTGAACGATACCGAGATGAAGTATGCCGCACCGAAAGCGGAAATGTTCGCGGTGATCACTTTCGTGGAAAAATACAGGGCCTAATTGGGGAGTGCTCCCTTCAAGTTGCGTGTGGATAATCGTGCCCATGCCTGGCTGAAAACCTATTCGATGGACCAAAGTTATATTGGTCGTTGGATCGTGCGCCTGGACGGATACCACATGATCATAGAGCACCGTACCCGTGACAAGCATCAAAATGCTGATAGCCTCAGCAAGAAGACAGAATTCTATGAGCGACTCGAAGAAAAGCAAGCTAACCAAGCGGAGGTCAAAGACGGGTTTTCTTTCCTAGACAAGGAGACTTACGACAAACTACCACTCACTAGGTGGCTGGATAAGTCAGGGCACCCTATACCAGGACACCCTGAAATTCCAGTGGAAACGGCCGCTGAGATAAAGATTTTAGCCAGGGGTGAACCCGTTCCGCTGGATCTGCTAGTCCGATCCAATCTGGTACAGCAGGAGCTCACCAGGTTGGGTATAAACAGCAAAGCTCTGCTAAATAGGACAGTGAAAGTGGCGCCGGACGTCATGGGGAAACTTCGTAACTTGCTGGATAGAGAAGTCGACAGACATGATCGTGAGTGGATGGAGACCATGCAGCGATTGACCGTAACTGAGAAAACGTAGAAGAGGTCAGTGATCATTCGCGGTCGCGATGTGGAACGGGATTGCTGGTCGATAGTGAACCAGCTGGTGACCTCAATGCCGAAGGATTTCTTGTTGAGGACTTCAGTCACAGAACGTGGGAGACCGACTCCGGTCCAAGTTACTGAGGAAGTCAGGGTCAAGTCGAAATCCAGCTTCACGAGAAAAGTACATTTCACGGATGTAAAAGAAGAGTACGATCCGAGCTCAGATTGCTCTTCCGGGGACGAAACAATGTCCGGGGAGTCGGACACCTTCAGGCCCGTGCAGAACGATTTGTCCGGGGAGAGGTTGATGAGACCACCTAGGGACAGAAATTTGTCTGGGGAGTCGGATTCAAAGCGACCAACGGACAGAGTTTTGTCTGGGGAGTCGAGAAACATCCCAGACAGATTGGAACATGATGATGCGGAATCATTCGGCTCAAGTGATGACTCGAGGCCTCAGTCCTGGGACAACACATCCGAGACTACTTCCAATTCTGATGCATCGGAGATTGCGATTCATTCCTTGTTGGTGGACTGGAAGCAGCGCGGGCTGGACAAAGAAATGCATCAGGATCCAAACAGGGGCAGGTACACCTCCGGCGAGGAGGGCACTGTGGTGGATAATGCCGCCGATGAGCTCGAGCTGATAGCAGTCTCGAAACGCCCAACCAGATTGCTGCCACTTGGTACGGTCATCCGTACCAATCTGGAACCATTTGTGCAGGAAGCAACGCCTTTGAGGAAGATATGGTGTGTCAAATTGATGGACGATGCCCATGCTCCGGAGATAATGAGCGGCCAATTAAAGTGATAAAGACGTATCTGAAAGCCAGATACCGGCTGTCGGATCTCCTAAGGGCTCAACGAAATGATAAAATGACGAGCAATCTGAAGAGATGGATCGAGAATGGAGCACCTGACAAAGGAGATTTGGAGGAGGACAGCTACAAGATTTTGAAGCAGTTTTACATGAAGAGAAAAGATCTCCTGTACCTGAATAAAGACGGAATCGTAGCCTGTAAATGGAAAGAGGAGGACAAGGTCCTTTACAAGTACAATTCGATAGTATTACCACAGTTGTACCAGACTGAGTTGCTCTTTCGTTCACATGATCAGATGGGCCATCAAGGAGTGGACAAAGTGTACAACAGGATACAGAAACGATTCGAATGGCCTGGTTTGAAAAAGGCTTGAAAAAGGCTTGCAAAAGACCCCAGAAAACTAATATTCCCTCTGCAGTCAATAGAATCATCGGGATTCAATGAAGTAGTGCAGATTGATCACCAAAAGATATGCATGACAGCCACGGGCTACAATCAGGTGCTGGTAATGATTGACCATTTTACGAAATATGCAGAGGGGACGTCGATGGATATGTTTGTCCGGGGAGTGGGGGTAGGACTCACCTACACCAAAAATCTGATCATTAAAAAATTAAAATCGGCAAGAGAGACCGGAGAACTAGAGACGGAGGGCGAGAACGCTAAAAAACCACCTTTTGGACGAATTTTTGAATTTTAATTTGACCTACCGAACCATTATTCAAATAATATTGTCATAACAGACAGCGATTTCATACTCACGGAACGTACATGCGCTATAGCGATAACCGCGGATGTAAGCTTCAAAACAGCACTAGCGGCTGATTTCAAAAGAGAGTATAATAACATAAAGTTTTTGTGGAAGCAGAGGCCTGGTGTGGGAGGGATGATAGCGCTGCATAGATACCAAGGAAATATTTGTGTTTCCGGGTTACAAGGCCACTGATAGGCAACACGTAGATCCAGAGAGCTTGGTATTGGCCTTGACTCGACTTAGGGATTTTCTGGTAGAGAGAGGAGTGACCTCTCTCTCGTTACCAGTATATGATCCTAATAGGGGAAAGCTACATCCGAGAGAGTTGTACGCCCTTGTACACGTGATATTTTCAGAAACTGACATAGAGTTTTACTTACATAAAAAAAACGATCTGAGCATATGCTAGGAGTCGCATTCGGCGATAAGTGGTTTTTATTAAGTTCACTTTATAGAGATTAGGATTGAGTCGTGTTAGCTACTAGGGAATATGTTTTTAGGTAATAATGTAGATATATGATGTTTATGTGTTATGTTATTGTTAGGGTATGTTTTATGTGATGTTTGTGTCCTGAAAGGCCTGGAACACTCCGGGTATGAAAGGTGACAGCGCTCATTCGTGTTACCTCGATAAGGTTGAAGGTGGACGATCCACCTTGGTGCTAAGTTTTAAATCAGTAACGAAGACAAATTTCAATGGATTGTCTTAAAGGAGAAAACTCTGAATGATATTTTATCCTGAAAATGGGACCGCATGGAATGATGGTTCTAAGTCGTGACTTGTTTTTTTTAGATCTTGATTGATCAAATTTTGTTTACTGAATCAAAGCAAACTTGAAGAGTCTTGAAGAGACACGAGAATCAACACGTAGAAATGGGCGATACAACTGAGTTAATGGAATTCCTCTCAGCGAGTCTAGGAGCGACTCTAGACGAGATCTATCAGCGGCTGATTGATTGTGATTTTACACGAGAAGACCCGGGATTGGCGATGTTTGTGGTCGCACTCCTCAACGCGTTGGGACGAGAGGGTCGAGAGAATTGTCCCACAGAAGTGGTGTTAATGATGGCCTTCGGCGAGTCCGGGACCGCCGAGAGAAGTCGAAATCGATTCATGAGATGGCGCCGAGGAGAAATGTCCGGACACGAATTGGCTCGTGAGCCGGGACTAGGCGAGCAAAGGGATCACCGGCTAGGTGAGATGCCCCTACCTGTTCAGCCTGCGCAGCCGCTCATCGCAGCGAAAAGACTACGTGATGGGCCGGGCCCGTCACACTCAGTAGACTCCCCAACAGCTGCTCCTCCTCTCAAGAGAGTGAAGGTGAGCGAGATCGAGATGCAGACCTCGGAGACGATCGAGACCTTGGAGAAGAAAAAAAGTGATCAGAACGAGCTGTGTGCCAAGCTGCAGGAGTACAGGACAATATCTCGAGAAAGGGACGAATGGAAGTAGAAGTTTGAAGACCTGCAAATAGCCCACAAGGAAGAGGAGATAAAACATCTGAAGGAGCTATATCTGGCGAGGGTGAGTCAAGTATCACCGGAGGTTCTGGCTACGATGAACTCCTCGGAAGCATCCAGGGACACACGTCCCAGGACGAGCGCACAGGAACTGTGCGCACCGAGAGGGCCCGAGGCCCCTCAGCAGACACCACGGTCAGCTCCCAACCCGAGAAACACGATACCAGACCCCTCCGACACCTATCTCGCTCCTCAGTTTCAAGAGTCCTTCAATCAGGTGGCTAGAGCAACAATGGATGAGATCAACAGAACCACGGGGCGGACATTGGGTAGGGTCGTCCCTTCCCAACACTTTGATCATTCTTCCAGCAGCTCGGAGCGAGCACCTCGAACTGTAGTACTGACAGGGACTGCGCATGACGGGACGATTCAGAAATCTCGCGTGGTTGATATTAGAAAGAATCAAACGGTGCGCAACCAGTTCGTGCAAGTGGCCACGGAGCTTCCTCGCGCTTGTTTGAATGGCATGAGCTGGTACCCGCCATAAGCAACCAGGCAATTCCCTCAGGGAGTCGTCATTTGGTTATAGGGGACAGTTTGGTGAGAGATCTAAACGAGATCTTTGTCGATGGGCAGACTACTGTCCTATCTTTTGGAGGCGCTTCCGTGGCTCAATTCATCAAGATGATGGAGTTCCAGGGAGATGATCACCTAGACACGTTGGTGATAATGCTCGGGACTAATGACGTTTCGAGGGCCCCTGTAACCCCAGAGGGCAAGTGTGAACCCCTACTGGTCTGCCTTCTGAATGAACTGAAGGAGAAGTACAGGCCCAGACTTGTGGTTCTATGCACGATACCACAGAACCCGGAGATGGGCACGCCGGTTGCAGACTTTATGAATGGTAACGTGACCCGGTGGAACGAGATGACTCGCGGTCTGGTAAGGAGCAACCCCAGCGAGCTGCGACTCATAAATTTAGAAAACATGCTGCGCATGATTGATCACCTCACGCTCACCAGGGACGGCATACACTTCAATACCCATGAAGGGAGGCGCTGGATAAACGACGTGTTCCAGATGCAGTTGAAGGAAATGGAACAAGAATTGAGGACAACCGGCTCACTGGCTCGGACCAGTTCGACTGGAGGAGGTAGAGTGAGGGGTAATGTGCCAGAATCACTCGCCAATCGCCTCGGGCCCCTGAAAATGGAAAGGGGTGCAACTGCTCCCGTCGCTCCGAGCTCAGATGTGAGAGCGAGGTTGGGAATGCCCCTCCTCCCAGGACTCAACCGTTAGAGAGCCGACTTGGCAGATCGGTTGATCAGAGCCGGATTAGCTCTCAGACCGTGTCTAGGAGGAATGATACGTCTGCCACAGCAACTCCTGCTTCGACAACAGGACAATCGACGAGCGCCGTGCCGACGAAGGGAGTCGAACCAAACAGTGTGCTGCTCTGGAACCGTCCAGATCCCAGTGGTTGGGGACAATATAAGACAGACATGTCGGCAAAATTGAACATGAATATATTGACGTGTCGGAAGGATGCAAGGAATATGATCGGAGGAGAGGGTCCCACAGTGTCACGATTGTACCGAATACCGGGTGTGGATTGGCTGGTAGCGGGACAGGAACAGTTCAGCTCAGCGACTACGCTCAGGTATGTGGACCTCAATGGATTGCCTCAGGACAATACCCTTGGACCCTTGAACACCCGATCTCTCACGGACGTCCGTCGAAGAGCCAGAGAGCTGACACCGCCTGCTAGGAAGGGTAAGTTTCTGGCAGAGAATAAGCCCAACAACAAGCATCACAAGATGTACAGACAGTTTGCTAAACCTCCCGGCCAAGCGCCTGGTGAATACTCGAGAGACTATCCCCGAGCGACCTCGGTGGAAGGAGACGACAGGAGATATGCAGGGCTGACGGCACCAGTCGGTGACAGCCTGTTTGCCGCTTATGATACCCTGGATATGAAGGTTGCCAAATATCTGATAGTGGCCATTCGGATTATCTCTACACGCCCCGTTCTCTCTTTTGGCCTGATGTGATTTTCTTGACGGCGCCTAAGTTGAACTGGGGACAATCAGCAGGCATAATGATAAGTGTACGAAGGGTGGTCAGCATGGAACCGCAGGTGATAGTGGTTGCAGGCTCGAATGATCCCCTACGGAGCAGAGGGTTGTTGTCCCGTCAGACGGATGGATCGATCCCGAGCAATGAGGTCATAGGAGAGGCGATATTGACATTGCTCTCGGCCATGGCTGAGGTAGAGACATCAGTGAAACAACGCTTCACTCAAAATGTGGTGAAGGTTGTCTTTGTGTTATCACCGGGGTACGCCACATTGCCAGAACCCCTTCAGTTTGTGTACACGATGGTCACAACGATAGCAGAGGCACGATTCAGCGTGATAATAGCCGCGCCAAACAGAACCGTGGACCCCAACAACTACTACCCATACCGATCTGAGCTTCCTGCCATTTGGGCTGACATTTCTAATGCCATACAGGGGTTCAAGGATTGTAGCACAACTCGGTTGGTGCTGGATGAAGTTCTGGGGTTGGAGCTGTTCAACTTCGCCATATTATTGAAATTGAGGCCAGGAGTAGATGACGATAATTTGTTAGTACAACAGATGGCTAATGATTTTTGGTTCAGGCAAATGGATCACGCAGAAAATGAACAGGGGAGGACGGTTAGAAAAAATATGACGTCGGCAGAAGAGGATCTCATGGCATTGGTTTTGCGTACGAAGCCACACACCAACGCATGGTTGTACCTGTCACCGAGATTGTGTACCTTGGGGGAAGATGCGTTCGAGCATGCACCGGCGGTGATCAAAGGGATACACGCGTATCTGAAAAACTTGTTTAATGAAAGGGAGTTAGCCGGGGGCATGATGTTGCAGTTGATGCAGGACGTGAATACGATGTCATTGGATGAGTTCCAAGCTGATATCTTGGCCACGAGGGCACAATATGAACAATCAGACGCTGTCTTGGGTGGAATGGGAGTGGGATGGACGCCATCCTTCTTGTCAACATGTTATCCGAGGGCATCCAGGAACCTGATCGCGAGCTTCGTCAAGGATATCCGGAAACTGTCAATCGGCTTGATATTGGCCTTGTATGTGACATTTGGTTACGAGAATTTCGTGAAGGGACCTGCGAATCTCTTTACCCAAGCTTTGGCAGACCTGAGATTGGACGGGCTCCTCACCCTGATCGCTATGACGTACGGCAGGTTAGGAGATCTGCTCGTGCTGTTGCGATACCCAGAACAGCTTCAGGGAACGAGTCGTGAATTCAACGCGCAGTTGGAAACCGCCTCGCTCAAAAAGATGAAGGACTGGAGGATCCTCCTGCTCCAATATCTCCTGCAACTGAACAGGAGCGTCACAGGAGAGGATAAGGTGGCGACGGATGCGGGTGAGTGCAAACAGTACTGTGGCATGCCTTTGCTGACAGATCAGGCTGTCATGATGCGGATCGATTGGCTGGCTCTGATTCATGGACTACGGGAGTTTGTCACGGTGGTGTATGGACCCATGATGTCATTTGCGTTCCCCGATGTGCAAGTAAAGGCATACAGGAACTCGGTGTTGTATGTCAACCTAGTTTCGATAGTGGATTGCTCCGTGCTGAATTGGGTGGAACAGAAGGAGCTAAGAGGGCTAGCCAGCGACGACAGGCTATTTGGAAGAATATCGGAGCCGGGTTGGGTGTTGATGAACTTCAACAACAACTTTAAATGCCCAATGGGCCGCGAGGACCTTTCCCATGTCCAGTTCAACCCGAAGCTTTGGAATCTGCGACCAGTGGTAAAGGATTCAGGAGAGGCGATGAGGGTCCCACTTGTGCCAGAGGCCTACGCACACGTGAAAGAGAACCAGCAAGCGTGGCTTTCCGGGTCCAGGCCGCTGCCGGACCAATGCCCTCGATACCCACCGATAAGGAGGATGTTGTTGGGAGTCACATCTCCCGTAATTGCCCCTCGCATCGGAGCGGCTCGTGATGCGGATAAGAGAATGCTGAAGTGGAGTGAAGGGATGGAGCCGCGCTTCATCAGTTGGAACGTTGCGGCCATGCACACGTTTGACTTCACATTTCCTGATATTTGGAGCCGGAAGAAGATCAAAGCATCACCTTCCAGGAAACCAGAGGTCTCGACTGGGGTGTGGAATGATGTGTATGCACCTGCAGATGACCTATCGAGATTGAAGTGGTCAGGGGAGGTGAAGGTAGTAATCCTGGAGGTCGCGAAGGAGTGCAGAGGAGGCACTTACATAACGGTGGATGATCTAGCGCCACATGGCGAGGAGTCGGTAGAATTCCTAGTGAACGATGAGTTATTCTACCATGCAGGGAATCTGACCGTACCGGCACGGCCGGACTCGGGCAGGGATATGCGACAACGCATTTCGGGACCTAAGCCAAAACCAGACACAAACAATGACGAGCAGATGGATCAGGACGATGATCACATGGAGGGAAAGGGAGAGAAATTGAGTGAATTAGAGAGAGACTTGCTGGAATACCAGTTTAGTGAAGACGACGACGGGGAAGTTGATGGGAATCTATTGCTGATGACACCATCGTCTTTCATGTCCCCTACAAAGGAGGCGCCGGCCAGCTTATCCCCAGTGGAACCAATAAGCCTGGCAGTGGACTACCGGATGAGGGATCTACAGAAACTGCTCCATGAGTCACCAAGGAGGAGGAAGATTGAGGAGAGTATGAGGGTAGCTTTCCGGAGCACGCTACCGGAAGAAGAGTGGGAGAGATACCAGAGTGAACTTGAACGTGAGTCTGGAGTAACCTAGAACCGAGTGACCTTCATGGAGAGGACATGGGACGTGATACGCAGATACGGGACGCAGTCCATAATGAAGGTGGGACTAAACCAACCCATCATGCGCGAGGTTCTGGAGAAAATAGTGAACTCTGTAGAGTCTGATGTTCTGACCGAGTCAGTTACGGAGGACAGTGCCAATGATCAGCAGATCACGAGGAAGTTACCCGTCAGACGAGCTAAAAAAAAAGGGCTGAAGCGGTTGAAGGGAAAGACCGGAAGCAGAGCCGTGAACCAGAAAGTGGTGAGGTCAAAAGCGAGTACAGTGGTGGCCTCCTTGGCAGGAGTAGCTCATTAAAGTGAAAGTGGGCAAGGAGATGGTGCGATGCTTGTCGGGGGAGAAAAAGAAAACCTGATACCCCCTATGTTTTTGGCTGGTTTAACCACAACGGCCACGAGGTCAAAGAAAAATGCACGGACTCTGGCGGATACTAAACTGGAAATGGAGGTCATCAGTCAGTGTGGATCTGGAGGACTTGATGATTACAGGCCCTCGCGAACCAACATGGCCCGAATGAGGCTGGAGGGACAACACGACGTGGTCGAGTATAGTCGAATCACTGTACCAGACTCAGTCCACATGGGAGATCCGGCAGGGGGTTATGTGGAAATGATGAAGGCGAGGAATTCCGTGAGAGGGCACCTGATGGCTTGGAATGAGAGCAAGCCATGCAGGAGTATCTGAGGGAGCTGACGGAGAACTCCAACTTGAACCGGAAAGAATACGGCACGGTGATGTCCTCGGAAGCAAACGAAAATGGCCTGGAAAGACTGCTAGAGATCTCTTGGAGGGCGGCTCTCCAAATATACTTTGAGGAGACGATGCATGCGCCGGCGACGGTGGCAGAATACCTAGCCTATCCATGTACCAGGACTGAATTGCAGGTACGATTGGCCTGGTGTTTGATGGGAATTAAGAAGGCGGAGTATGAAGCCAACAACGATTCGAAATCAAAGGAACAGGAACTGGAATTGATGGAAGCCCTAGGAATGTTGATTTCTAGAGACGATTCTGCGATAGCCTGGGCTAAGCGTAAGGATGCCCTTTGCTTCGTAAGGTTCGTGGTGGATCGTATCCCCACTCCTGTATTGGGAGAATGCATAAAAACCATTCGGTAAGGGGGAGTTGATGGTGAACGAAACTTCCTGAGGGCACTCCTGGAGCTGTATCAGGACATGCCGCTAGCCATACCAAACAAGGAGTTGAACGATATGGAGAGCTACCGCCGGTTGAAAGAAGTGAGAAGATATTCCAACAAGGAGTTGAAAGTGAGCCGGGAATTAATTGAAGCGGTCAGGGGGCAGAAAGACTATACGACATTGGGTAAGTTGAAGTCGTTCCAATATGTGTCTGGCATACCGGGAGTGGCGTATAATCCCTTCGTGAATGAGGAAGCCACGGAAGCGTACTTCGACTATGAACAAGTTATAGTACTCAATTTCTGGCTAGAGCGAGTCAAAGAAACTGGCATGTTGATGGTGGAACAACCCAAGCTGGGTATTGTTTTGGAGGAACGAGTGGTCGAACCCTCGGTTCCCGAGCTGAAGGTGCAAGTGAGTTTTGATTGTGGTTCTTGGGACGGTCCCTTGAAAACCAGCTTAGTAACCATGTGGGAACTCATGAAGCCTTCTTGGTGTCCACATCCAAACGCCGGTTTAATCTGGGATATGACGGCAGATATTACGTTGGACTTGGATGATGACGCGAGTTTGCACGATCTGGCCATGATACACCATCTGCTGGCCATAAGAGTAACGAAGCAGAAAAACAACCCATCCACGGAACCATCCGAGGGAAGTGCATCGAGTGACTGGCTGAGACAGACACCTGTCTAGCTCACAATAGTGGGATGGACGGACATATATGCGACTCGGAACATTGCTTGATCACGCCAATTGGCACAACTTTATGGGAGGTTGAGCATGTCAGATTAGAGTGGAATGGAGTTGATCGCGGACTGTCATGGAGTAACGGAGGTAAACTTGATCAATGACTTGGGATTTTGCAGCATGACAAGCTCGATAGAGTCACTGGAGCTCCTAGAGCGTGCCCATGAGCTAGTGACGTCCCTCAGCGTGGAAGTATTCCCTGGAGCACTACAGACAGAGCAGAAGATCGGAGGCTGGTGAGAAGCTCTGGAAAACGAAATGGACTTGAAGGATAGTGAGGCCTATCATAGACCTTTTGGCTCGAAATATCTGGTGGGTTCGAGCTCTGCACCATATTGCAATATATGATACCCTACGCACATGGTAGTGATGGATGCGAGGACACAGCAGGTGTTGGTTGACCAACTCTTCTCTGTGCCAAAGTGCGTGAGGTTGGCCAGAATGTCGGAAAGGTCATATGATTTATTGGCAAAGATCATTCGGGCTGTCCCGAAGAGATCTGAAGGCGAGTTGCAAAACGTAGTGGGTGAAAAAATCATGAGATTGAACGAGGGTAATGTGAGTGAATTCCAGAAGTAGAAGGCGATTGGAGCGTTACCCATTGAGTTTCCCACCATAGAAGGAAAGGACGAGGTGCATAGAAAAATGATGGAAGTGGAACCGTTGCTGGGAGCCTCAGGGTATCGGACCGGAAGGAACATACTAATGACCCATGGGGAGTATCCTTGCCACTGCCTGGCGCAGACGTTGTGGTACCCCAAACGCGGGAATCTGGTATTAATGTGGGACGTGGAGGAGTTGTACTCCACGGGGTTGCCCGATCAAAATCAACGAGTGTCGATTGTGGTGGTGAGTGCCATGCTGGCGGTGAGGTGGTTAGAAGCCAACGCGGGCTCATGTGAGCAGGAGACGGCCGTGCCGACTCCTGAGCAGCTAAGCAACGTAAAGATGAACCGCAACTTAGACCTTTTCAGAACCACCTGCAAGATTCTGAGAATACCCAAAGCCATTGAAAGAATATGGTCAAGGCAAAGATTGATGCCTTGGTTCCGTGCTGTGATGACGTCATGGATGTATGAACGCGCGAAGCGTCATATGTCTAGGAACACGGAAGCCTATCAATCGTTCCAGCTTGGTATAGGACCGGGAGCCTATAAAAGAGCGTTCTTAACGCACCGAAACGCTGTTACCACGGCGGTGAAGAGAGTAGTTGGAGCACCTTGTGTAACTGAAAATGAAAAGAAAGAGGTCTTACGAGCTGACCTAGAACGGAATGTGAGCCTGTGTCTTCACAACAGCTTTTGCAGGAATCGGGATCAAAAGGTGAATGTGGACTTGCTACCTTGTTGCAAACCGAGGCTGTTGGAACAGGAGAGTTGGGAGACAGCCCGCAACTCTATGGACATCTTGGAAAAAGTTCTAGAGGACAGTGAAACTGAAGATCAGGATGAAGAAGCAATGAAACAAGGATGATTGAAACAAAAGGAGAAGTGAAGACGTAAACAAGAGAGGGAGAGAAGGAGAAAACTTGATTGTCTTTGTGTGTTAAAACTTGAACTAATCAACCAAGTTTGATTATTGAAATTGTTAAACTTTCTGTTTTGATTTAGTTTGGTCAAACCAAACTTTGAAAATTGTTGCAATTGTTCAAATTGTTGAAAGAAAATTTTAGTTGTGCTACTTTTGTATATATATAGAACATAGGTGAGTATATTTACCTATTTAAACACGACTGATGTTTTTAACCTGTGTAAGACACGTGTTCACTGTGTGGCGATCTGGTAAGTTTGGGTAAACTCGCTCGAAGAGGGTGAGTGACTCAATAACTTTCCTAGCCACAGAGTTTCTTAGTTTTATTATCGAAGAGGACTGCATAGATAACTAATTATACCTAGTGAGTGACATTAAGTTAATTTTAACGGGTGCATGGCCGTGCCACGTCCCAATTTTTTAATCAGCAAGAGCGAAAAGAAGTTTTATGGCAAAAATTAATGTGAAAATGTTGAAAGACAGTGAGATGTAGTATGATGCCATTTGTGACCCGTAGTGAGTTGAGATGGCGTAGATAAATTTCATTTTGTTATGCGATTTGTAAGATTGATTATAGAGAACTGGAACACTACTTGACGATAACCCGGTGTTATGCGATCAATAGAGACATTGATGGGGACTGTCCCGGGAGTATGTGCCATTCGGTCAGATTGGCACAGCGCAACCTTCCAACGAAGCACGAATCAGAGAGAAAAGGCCTTAACAGCGAAAAAGTGCTAAAAAAGAGGGTCGAAGTATTCTGAAATTTTCTATTTTTTAAAATTTCGATCGTCAAGTTGATATTCTCAGAAGTACAAAAAACGGCCATTTTGACCAAAAAAGCTGAGAAAAACAGAACAACAGCAAATCTAGTGAAAAACAGTCGCACGAGAACGATAGAAAAACGAAGCCTCTTATCGTGGCAATCACGCACGATAAGACCCTTAGTGGAAGAAATTAGTGGGGAAGTGGTGGAAAGCAGTACCCTCCCGTGCCACGAATTGGGAGTGATAACACTGTAGTAACTTGACTTTTTAGCTACTCTGATGCCATAGAACTTTGAATTAACACCGGTATTGTTTGATATTTTAGAATATGAGTAGCTTTGAAGAGGAAAGGGTCAATCCATCTCCAATGGATTTAATACAGAACTGTCACCAAAAACATATTAAAAAAGGGTATTCGAGCCGTGTTTGTAAAAACAATCACGTAGTCTGAGGATCCGAGACTCAGCTATGTGGTTGCGTTCGCATGTAAGCGAAAGCTGATCAAAAGTCGTTTGACTGATGGCCTAAAAACAGTAACTTTTTACTTAGCCCTAAACAAACCCGAAAATCAACTGGCAAGGTCGAGACGGTGAAAAACGAGTAGGATTAAGGTAACTGACGCCTGCCAGTTGTTATTAGGTACTTTTTCTACGCTCCGTCGCTGTGTAGTATTTGGGCGAATGTTACAAAGCTTACATGTAGTGGATGTAACTCCACCAATGTCGGTCAGACAGTCCGACATTTAGCCACGAGGGTCGATGAACACCGCATAGGGGACTACCAGAAGGACAACACTTGTTAGAACATAATGAGGTAGGCGGTACTGCTGAGGTGAATAAAAAGACTAAAAAATCTCAGAAATTTACAGGAAAATGTTCTTCATGATTATGTAATTGTTTTATGTAATTACAGTTGCTCAAATTTGGTTGGTTAAAAAGTTTTAGATCATTTTTAGACACGTTTCTCATTTTTCAGATCTTTGATCGTTTTGTAAATATTGTTAAAAAAATTTTAACCCTGATGATGCACAGAATGTGCGAAAACGTTTGAATTAAAATTTTAAATTTCTTACAAACTTTTAGCTTCCTGGTCATTCCCTGAGTTGAGTTTAATTAACATTCAGACTCAGTTTCAGAGAATGAGAAGCTAGGAGTGAGGGTGATCCATCTTCGATGGAGATGATGATTTTTATCTACTGAACAAAAACAATAGTAATATAATAAATAGTAGTAGCCCTGTTTTAAGGAGTGACCTCGTGGTCTGGGATACTGAAATTTTAAAAGCGTAGAAAATCACCAAGAGAACTGGCTTTGGCAGAGACGGTGAAAAGCATGTAGAGCTGTGTTTAGACGCTAGAGGGTCGTTTTAGAACCTAGCTTTGTTTTCCGTCGATATGTACTTCCGGGCGAATGTTACATAGACATTCTGGTCGAATGTTACACAAGTCGATAAAATGAAAACAATAATATCTGTCCGAACTGACCATTCCCAGTTCGTTGATTTTAGTCACTAAAACCGTAAATCATCAGAATGATCAAATCGTATGCCGAAACTCCCGAACTGAAACTCGTTGGTGTGTTTTATGTTTTCTGAACTCTCATGTTTTCCTTGTCTGAAAAAGAGTTAGACGTCAAGTAAATTCAATCCGAGACATTTCAGGAAGCTTAAAATTTATAGAATTGTCTCTCCGTTCACTGGAAGACCCTTCCGGATTCGTAGTCTTCACCAGATAAGCTCCTTCTTCAGCACCTGGAAGTGTTGCAATCCAGTGTCCCAGCTTTCCCGATAGATAAAATTAGCTTGGTAACAATCGTGACAGCATAATTGCTACTTTCCGGAAAGATTTCAGATGTTCACCTTCGTTGAAATTGTGTTTCTAATCTTTGTTTGCATAGTACAGCGTTTTCTCCCTTTTCTGACAACCATAATCGGCCTAACGATTTTTGCGCTTTTCAGTGGCCGCGAAAATTAAAATTGTCAAGTGTCTTTTAAACCAATTTTTAAAAATCAACATCTCAGTCGAAACTGACCCTTCCTAGTTTGTTCGTTTCTTCAAAATAGCATGTTAATGGTCAAAAGTATTATTTCGTATGACTCCGCCATCATGAAAACTTATTAAATAGATTCCTCTTCCCTCGTTCAAACTGTGTGTTTTCAGAAAAGTTTTAGCTAGGAACAAGAACACCTTATTCGAAACGAAAAAAGTCCCGTCCGTTCCTAGCCGTGGATGGGTGAAAACCAATGAGATTTCACATATTCAAGAAATCGTCGTCGCAACACTTGTTGATCGGAGACTCACAATTGAAGAATCTAACTTTCCCAAATTTCAATATCTTCAGCCTTCCTGGTGCAGGTATCGCGGATGTTCTAAACTTCTTGCCACGCAAGAACGAATACGATATTATAGTTCTATTCATTGGTGCGAACGATCTGTTTACGAAAGACATAAAAGACTCAACGAGAACACCCGAAGACGTTGCTGAAGAATTATCCCAACTTGGCCTACGGTTGACAGAACGTTGCAATAAAGTTTTCATTATCGCTCTACCACCCAGAGTCGGAAGACCAGCCCGAACGGAACGTGTAAAACTGTTCTATCTTCCGACGAAGTGCATTTAACAACAGCATCGCTTGCGAGTCTCCAAACGATTTTGAAAAAGAAGATCATCTACAAGAAGTTCTGTGTAAAAACTGATAGCGAGGGCTACTCGAATATATAACACTGCGGCAACAACATTTGTCGGTGTCATCATTTTCACAGAGACTGAATTTTCTATTGATACCCTTTAGGTATCGCCAGATTTGATGTCTTTGTGAATTCACATCTATAAATAAAACCGTTTTCTCCCGCTAGTCATCAAGTACCCTAAAGGTCCCAAAGAACTGTTTTCATAACCCTAACACTGATACTTCAGTCCTCAATCGGCGCCCTTTAGGTACCACCCTGAGGACTCGAGTACACTACCTAAACCTTCATCCCCCAAACACAGTTTCCACAGAGATAAGAGGACGTAAACATAAATAAAACTGAGAATGTCAAAGGACAAAAAACCTTGCAAAACATGCAAGAAACCCATTAACGAAAATGACCCAACATACAATTGCATCACCTGTAATTGCTCTATGCCCCTTGAAGTTGTCTGCACTAGCCTCTCGACCGTTGCACTCAATGGAATAGTGGAACTTGGTAACAACGCACTACTGATATGCAATACCTGTTTGTCCAACGGAAAAAGAGATCAAGTAATCAGAAGCACAGCATCACATGACAAAAGTGAAAACATCAAAAAAAATTGAAGAAGAAATTTCAAAATTAAGTAAAGTAGTAGCCGAAGTCTCGACAAAAATGGAAAATATTAAAGATCCCATCCAAAGCCTGCCAATAGCAGAACAGGGTAAAACCTGGTCACAAGTAGCGGCGCAAAACATAATCAAACCCCTGAGCAAAGGACTGAGAATAAGAGGGGTCCCCGAGATCAAGGAAAGAGATGGAAGAAAAAGACTTGACCATGACTATGATGAGGTAAGTAAAATCATGAAATTCTTAAACCTCGAATGCAATATCACTGAGCTCAAGCGTTTGGTAAAGTTCAGCGAAGAACGAGCAAACCACAGAACTATACTGGTACGAGTAACCTGTCCAAGAGAAATTGACTTGATACTACCATCAACACCGGCCCTCAAAAATTATGACAAAAATGTCTTCATAAGTAAGGAACTCTCAGTCGAAGAAATGAAACTGGAAAACGCCATCCTGAGAGAACGTAGAAATCTCATCAGCAGTGGTAAAAACCCCAAAAATCTTCGAATCAGAAACCTAGAACTGCATGAAAAAGTAGACGACACCTGGACAAAAGTTACAATTAAACCGGAGGAAAACAGCACAATTCAGACTAGAAATGACAACTGACTAGAATCGCTGAATGTTATGTCATTCAATACACGAAGTATACTGGATATAAATAGACGTATGAAACTTAGCAATATAATACTATCGAACGATTATGACATCATTTGCTTAAGCGAAACTTGGTTAACTGAAAATATCCCTGACAACGCGCTTTTTCTGCCTGCACACATAATAACTAGATGTGATAGACGTACCAACTCAACAAAATTGAAACACGGGGGCGTGCTTATTGCTGTTAAGCAATCCCTAGCTTTCACAAAACTTGAAATACACACTACGGACTGCGTTGGACTCCTCCTTAACACTCCGACACCTCTCATCCTATGCTGTATCTACAGTGCCCCGAACGAAAGCAAATATAAGCTATCCACAGATGACTTCAACAAACTATTGAATATGCTAACTGACTACTCAAATGAATTTCAATGCCCAAATATTTTATTGGTTGGTGACATCAACTTCGCTAATACGCATTGGCAAACCTTGCAATCAACACAAAAACACGAATAATTAGTACTGCAGACTTTTACTGATATGAACTTTCAACAGTTTATCGAACCCCCTCATGACCAATTAGATTTTGTCCTTTGCAACAACCCCGACATTATTTTAAACACCACGATAGACAACCATATGAAAAAACACTTCTCACACCAAGAAAGAGAATTATCAGACCACAACCCTTTTCTAATCACGATATCATCTCTTACACACAATGACGAAAAAGCCACTCCCATACAACACGGATCCGACTTTCTGGACTTTGGTGTCTTCTCATTAAACAACGTCGATTGGATTACTTTAAACAAATACATTTTGGAACACCCATTTCAACCGTACTGCTACTCTAACATTGACCACATAATCAACTCATGGTACCTCTGGCTATATATAGCACTAGAAAAACACATGAAAAAACAGACCAAACACCGTATGAACCTAGCACCTTGGATCACACCTGAAACCTCCAATATTATCAAAAAAACTCAACACAGCATCAAAAAAGTAGCCTTTAAAAAGACTCATTCTAATAACCGCAATCTTGAAAGAATTAAAAACCTTGTAGATCATTTATCCGAATTAGATCAGAAAAATTTCGAGGAATCAACTTTCAAGGGCAGTAATTTCTCAAAGCTCCAAAAATACTTTAAAAGCATACGAAAAAACTCAAGTACTCCAAAAACAATGCACTGGAATGAAAAAACCGAATCAGCAGAGCACGGTAAAGCTAATCTTCTAAACAATTACTTCGTAAGCGTTTTTAATATTAAACAGAATGAAAACATTTTACCATTAGCTGAATTACCTGGCTCAATCAAATGCTTCAATTTCTCTGAAAATGAGATATACGACATCCTTAAAACATTAAACCTCCAAAAAGCAAGAGGACCAGATAGACTCGGTAACACAGTCCTAACCAGTTTAGCAGATAGCATAACTTCATCTCTAAAACTGATTTATAACACGATCACCAACAAAGCAACATTTCCAACGATCTGGAAACTTAGCCAAATCATCCCAACTTTTAAAAATGGAGACAAGCAATCGGTCACAAACTACAGGCCCATCAGCCTGCTAACTGCAGTATCCAAAGTCTTAGAGAAACTGATCTTCCTTAAAATCTCACCGAAGATCTTCTCGCAAATCCATGACAGCGAATTTGGCTTCTGTCCTAAACGATCGACAACTCTGCAAATGCTTCAATTCCTCGACAAAATCTATGATGACTTTGATAACCCTAATATCAAGTCTCTACAGGCAATATACTTAGACTTCGAAAAGGCTTTCGACAAAGTTCCTCACGACTTGTGCATATATAAACTCAATAAATTTGGCATATCAGGAAACGCACTTAAACTATTCGCAAACTAATTAACCAACAGAAAACAGCAAGTACGAATAGGTGCGGCAGTATCCAGCCATCTTGAAGTTAGTAGCGGCGTACCTCAAGGCTCACTGTTAGGGCCAGTATTCTTCATTACATTCATCAACGATTTACCGTCATCACTCACCAACTCGTGCTATGGTTACGCAGACGATTATAAAATTGTTGCAACGAACCCTTCCCTGCTCCAACATGACCTAATCACGATCAACTTATGGTGCAAAGATAATTCCATGAGTCTTAATTTGAAAAAATGTCACAATATAATATTCAAAGACCCTCAACTTGACCTAAACATGTATCTCGGTGACCATATACTTGAAAAAACCTGTTCAGAAAAAGACCTTGGTATACAAATAACCAACAACCTAAACTGGTCAGCACACGCAAAAATAAGAGCCCAAAAAGCAATATGCTGCTTATTTTTAATTAAAAGAAATATTTCAAAATCAGCGAGCTTAAACATGAAACTGAACTCCTACTGTGGATATGTAACCCCAATTGTGTCATATGGCTCAACCATATGGAAAGCAAATAGGTGTGAATTAAAAATTATTGAAGATGACCAAAGGAAAGCTACACGTTGGATACTGTCATGTAAAACATCAACTATAAAGACAGACTGATTAGATTAAACCTGCTTCCACTGTCTCTCTACCACGAAATGCACGACATTCTCTTGCTTCATAAAATAATAAACGACCAATACAACTTCCATTGGAGACAATTTGTTCAGTTCAAAGAATCTACAGCCCCAACAAGAACATCAACGAAAAATAACTTAGCGCATAAAAATTATCATTACGAAAAATCGAAAAGCAATTTCTGGCACAGAACACCTATACTAGCAAAAAAAATTTTACAGACTCAGGAAGAAGAAGACCTGTTTGCGATGAAATACGAAAGACTCAAATCAAGCCTCAAAAACGTTTTCTGGATATATTTCATCAGTAAATATGAGGAAAGTGTCCCATGCACATGGAGAATAAACTGCTGCAATAGCTGTGTAAACTCAAAGAAACTATAAAACTCAGTTTAAAACTCCCAACGCGGGGCATTTTAGCCCCATGGCTTTATGTCTAAATCCTTGTTTATTATTATTATTATTATTTCATCCAATCATAAAATTTGTTTCGCCGACATTCTGGCCAAATGGCCCAATCGGACGTCAGCCAGTCGTCAATAGGCCTTTTTCTACTTTCCGCTGCTCTGTAACTTCTGGGCGAATGATACATGGTAACAGCTAGCATAAGGAGTATAACGTAGATAACATTAATGATGAACATCTTGGCTCTGTCGCTATATGAAATCAACTGATTGGCATCAATGTATCCATGCTCGTGTCTCGACCCTCACTCAACGAAGCTGAAGTCTCGTAAATATTTTATTTACATCGTTTTAGGTAAAAATGAATGAAACAGATGACAGATTCGTCACAATGGAAGACGCGCGTTTGCTTTTTCGAAACCGTTTTGTTGTTTTCATGGGAGATTCAGTTGTTCGATCTATGTACAAAGATTTCGTTACACTTCTTCAGCAAGAGCAATTGACGGTGAATGAAGTAGACCTTAGACCAAAGGTAAGGTGATTGTCTTAATTGAAAGGGGAACCTCATCATTGAAGACTTTTCAGAGGCACAGTATCACATACATTTACATCCACAGCTATTCAACTAAATATAGAGTGTCGCAGCTACTGAAGCTGTAGGGTCGGTCAAAGTCTAGCCAATGAATGATTGTGATAAGCAAGCTTTATCAAGTTTTTTTCAAGCTTTTACTTTTACTTAGTTTACAAAGTCATGTAATCATTGAACCAATAGACATTGCAAACGGGTACTAAAATTTTGCCTCGTGTTCTGTACTTATTTTGTGTTTTGAGGGGAGAGGGACTTCGTTTTAATATATATATTTTAAAATTTCACATCTTTTTGAAATGTTGTTTTGATTATATAGTTAACAATAAATATGATTTATTTAACCATTGCTATAGAAAAGAAAAATATAATTACCGAATACACAACAAACAAACACCGAATACAAAACGAATACAAAACAAACAACAAATGTGGGATGAACCATTGAGGATTGAAAAGAGAGGGGGAATGCACTAACAGCAAAGGATCAAAGGAGCACCAGAATTGGGAAGGCAAAAACGTAATAAACTGCACAAGACTAGATGGCCCGACTGACAATCATAGTGGCGTTTCCTCTCATGAGGCACACTGAGAGGCTCTGGAGAAGGCGAACTGGGGCAACACAAGCGTCACGTGAACCAGAACGTCTGGCATCAGCGAGGATAGCAACTGACTTGAGGGTTTTGATAGCTAAAGCGGACCAACCCCCGAGCGTTTCGACTGCTAACGGGAAAAAACTGATTCCTTGTTCCTCACAGTTTTTCTCGTGTTTCGAAAATTTGCGGTCCTCAGCAACTTCCAGGGACGCCCCGGGGGTCTCCGCCGCACGAGACAGAAGAGATAACTGCAGCGGGGATGTCACGGTGACTTCGAAAGCAGCTGGGCGACCAGCGCTCCAAGTAGGGACAAAAATATCGCCTGGTTTGGAGGTTCCGTTGCTCCTTGATGGGGGCTAAAGAGGCAGCCGTGGTAGCATTGAAAATAATGTCCCGTAGTGTCGTGACGGGAGATCCGGCCACCACTCCCCCCGCAAGCGACAGCGTGGTCCCCGAGGACGTCCAGAATGCCAGACGGACACGCGGGGCACCTACGAGCAGACGCGAACACAGGAAGACCAAGGCGGTATCTGACAGCAGCTTGGAACTCAGCAGGAAGCAGGTGCAGGCCAAGACTTTTAATGGGGACTGTGGTAAGCCAAGCGCCGGCGTAAGGCAGAGAGAGCGACTGAAGACGAGCTTGCTCGCGGGAATCGGGAAGAGATGAGAAGAAAGCGTTGTAGGTGGCCTTATCGAGTTTCTCTTGGAAAGCTTCTTGAGTAAAACCGGGAGTGTTAACGCTTCCAGACTGTTCACGGAAGTCGTTAGAGGCACGCAGGAACTCCGGCGTATCAGTGATGTCGCATTCGGTAAGAAACGAGACCAAATGAGCTGACTGACACGAAGACCCTAGGAAGGCAGGGATGTGTTGGTCGCGAGCCTGCCGGACGCCAAGTCCGCCATCTTTGATAGGCAGGGAAGACTGGGACCAGGCAAGATCAGGAACAGGTGAGCCAACTATGACAGAAAGAGCATCGCGGAGGAGTTCATCAAAAACTTGCAGGGAAGCTGCGACAGGCTGAGAGGGCGGCTGAGTGCAAAGAGAGTACGTCAGCTTGGGAGCAGCAAGGCAAGTGCGAGTGATGCCAAGTGAGAGCTGGGGGTCATCAAGAAGAGGTAACTTTTCAAGACATTTGGTGGCTTTCGAGATGCGTTTGTCCAGGACTTTAACTGAGAACTCAGTATCACCAATGGGGGCGCCAAGAAGCTCGAAGCCATTAGACGCTGCTCTCGGGATAGAAACGGGGATGGACGAGAACTCCACAGGGGCCCACAACTCACACTTACTGTGCTTGACTTTGAGGCCGAGATGCAAGCCGTTGGAAGTGATGAATTCGAGAGCCTTGAGCAAGGAGTCTTCGTCGCCGGCACAAATACCATCATCAAGGTACCAGCAGTTGAGGGTGAGACCTGGGACTTCCGACTTGAGAGATTCGACAAGAGAGTGCGGGGTGACCGCAAAAATGAGAGGCCCTAGCGGATCCCCCTGTTGAACTCCTTTCTCGCTGTTGAGAATGACATCCTCGAACAGCAGACGACTGTGGTGACCGTAGGTATAGAAATGTTATAAAACGACAACTTTGAGTTGAGTTTAAACTTGCGTGACCGCAGTTCTTGTCGTGATTGTGGATCAGGTTTCTCGCGAGCCAGCAGCAGCATGTGTGTAGATCCAACAGGGCTGTGACCGTTCTGCACACGGTTGAAAGCTAAAACCAGAAACACTGTGGAGAAGAAAGAGGCAAACAATTGCATGCCTAACGTAGGAGAGGTCTCACCCAGACGTAGAGATAACGAAGGCAGAAGGGGAGAGCCAGAGTCAAGATCGGGCTACGGGTTCCACACCAGGAGCCCAGAAATCCAGTGCGGAGTCCAGACCAGATCGTGGATGGCACGCTACCTGAAGACCAGTGGTCCACTTCGGGCAGGTCAGGAAGTGTGCGACGTCCAGCCAGGTGATCACCAGCACATACTCATCTGAAACTATTTAATAAGTTTATCACAACAATTAGGCTAAATGTTGTTTTTGGCTTGAGGGTTTGTGCGCAGGTTTTTCGCCTTTGTTACCACTGAGTAATTTTCTTTCGATGTCCAATTCGCTTAATTGGGAGTCATATTGTTTCTTGTTCTTGTCATGCTGTTTGATTTCTGATCTTGGGAAAAACATCAATGTTGCATAAAACGTTTTCGACAAAAAGTCGTCATCAGTAAAATCTGAAAAGCAATGGAATGTACAGATTAAAAGCACAAACTCAGAAAATCACAAGAACTGAAGAGAACAGATAAAACTGCAATAGAAAGAAATTGATGAAACTAGCCACGAAAATGTGGAACAATGTAGTTACAGCTTCAGTGTAAGTTCGCGTGCATTGTACTCCTCTTTCCTGTTAATCAGAGGCTTCTTCCGCTTGATATGCAAGGCTTCTTAAGTCAAAAGTTTAGCAGAGTCTCTGGCTGTGTCGATAATCTTCACTTCGCATTTCTCAAGAGCAGAACCACTTGTCTGTAAGTGCTCTCCAACTGGACTACTGGTTCTGGAATGTTCGTTCAGTCTTGTGGCAAGGTGGCGGGTAGTTTGCCAGACATAGCTAGATTGGCATCTAGAGCATTCAATTTCGTACACCACATTACTGCGAACAGATTCTGGAACTTTCGACTTGATAGTTGGCAGCACTGTTTCCATCTGTCTGGTTGTGAAAATGAGAGAAACATTGGCCATTTTTCTAAAGCGTTTAGTAAAAACGTCCCTCTTGTTGCCTCTGTTCTGCATCACGAAAGGAACACGGATATGTTTCTTCTTAGCTTGAGAAGCCGGAGGTTCTTCTGATGGCCCGTGGAGAATCCTAGTAACCCTTTCACGAGTGATGGGCTCGTAAAAACTGAGATGGGTATTGATTTTTCTCCAACATCTGGCTAGCTTCGCAGATGCTACCAGTGAAAAACTACCAACATAAAGAAGTGTTAAAGATGTTTCATTTCTATTTTTTTTCGCAAGTGATACGAAGCTCAGCTTCACCTGTGTTGAAATGTATGTCCATTTGGTAGTAAAACAACCGTTGAAGTCAAAATTGCTTTCTTGATTTGACTAATGTTACTGTTTTCGTAAAACTGCATCGAGCATTTGAATTCTATAATACTAACCAGGATACCGTGCAAGTAGCAAAGAATGTTCCGACCCTTGTCTTAAAAAGGTACAAAATTTTTTTTTCTGCGTGATGTGATAAAGGATCTGAACGAACACCCAGAGCTTAAGAATATTCAATATTCATAATAAAATGAGCAAATTGGAAAACCCCCTTTTTACTAGAAAAATGACCAGAAAAGCAAAAAATCAAAACAAAAAAGTTTATGATATTTAACAATTTTTTTTGCTCAAGGTTTTTGAAGGTTTTGATTCCCAAAATGACGTTAATAACTCCATAAACCAATTTTACCTAAATCAAAATAAAATTGGCACAAATAATGTATTGTAAACGGCCTTAATTAAGCATAAGTAAGCCTGCTCACTTGCTTTACTCGCTCGAAACCAGACCAAAAATCAGAACTTTCAAACGAGTTTTTTGTCGATACTTACAGAAATTTGTTTTTCATTTTTTTTTTCTAATGATCGAATAACCACACTGAAAGGGCTCTAATATGATATATCACTGACCTTTTCCGATGATTATTTGTGGTACCTGATTTTGCGTTGGAAAAAATTAACACATCCGAGTGCAAAGCTCCTCCCCATGTTTCAAATGGTCGGAACAATAACCACGAGCTTAGGGCAGCGCCAGTTCTTGAGATTCTAGTTGGTCAAAGTTTAGTTTCTGTATGTTTCGATCTCAAAATTTCTTGAACAATTGTTTTTCTTTCTTGCGTTTCTGGCGATTTGAGGCCTTCATTTGGTTTAGGGAGGCGTACTACCTTCGATTTTTTCCACATTTGAGGTATGATGTTGACAGAAAGAGAGCCTGGTCCGAAGAAAGTTGAGAACTGATCTTAAGGCTTTAGACGGTTTCATCTTTTTTACAGTTTTCTACTTCGAGTGCTATAAAACTGAGTCAGCTAAGCTGAGTTTCAGAGCTTTCCGCTTGGTTACCCTGAGCTTTGTTGCTTCTGTGTGCCCTCAGTTTTCTCTGAGAAGCTTCAAACTCTCCTTTCGTAACAAAAAATAATTTCTCTTCAGTTCTCTATACTTTTCCGTTCAAAATACTTTTGTTACTATAAGTATTTTAAAAAATATTGACAATTCAGTTCTCACCGATACAAAATATCAGTTAACTAATTAAAGGCTGATAAAGTCTATGGTAGAGAAAGCTACCACTCAGACAAACTTAGGGATGGAAAAACGAACCATACTCAACTCACTTCAGGAGACAATCAAGACGAACTGGACAATAAAATTAGTAAGATAAACGGAAAAGATTTGAGGTCTTAAACTCCCCACCGTGTTTGTTTTCTTCGACCCTTAATTAGTTCAAACCATCTATTACATAAACTTTGTTAGCATCTATCTATTATATATTTAAATGCGGGCTTCACTATCTCGCAATGTTTAAGCTTTTTCAACGTATTATTTTTGCATGTTTTAGGTGTATGGTATATTGCAATGGTTAAGAATTTTTTTTCGATTTTCCAATTTGATTTTAGTAGTGGATACCGAGTTTAAATTAAGTAGCCCAATATCGAATTAGGGGTTGCGATTTTGGCCTCCAATTTTGAATGCCCGAATCATTTTAGTTAAATAGATAAGACGATTTTTGAGATTTTTTCAAAAATGTTCAGAAATTTCAAATAACAAAATAATTTACAAAACTTGAAGTTCCCAAACCTGTAGTTGGGTCCTGTCAGAGTACTCTAAGGACTTACAAATCTTGCCTCCAAATATGACTGTTCAAATCCTTGTAGTTTTCGAGATATGACGTTTTTTGTGACTTTTTCAAAAATTTTTAGAAAACTTATTTTAATTTTTTCCGCAAAATCTGAAATTCCCAACCCTGTAGTTTGGTTCTGTCAGAGTAATCTAAAAGATTGCGAATCTTGCCTCTAAATATGACTACTCAATTCTTTGTAGTTTTCGAGATATGACGTTTTTTGTAATTTTTTCGAAAATTTTCAGAAAACTTAAATTATGATTTTTTAAAAATCTGAAATTCCCAACCCTGTAGTTGGGTACTGTCAGAGTACTATCAAAGATCGCAAATCTTGCCTCCAAATATAACTGCTCAAATCCTTGTAGTTTTCGTGATATGATGATGTTTTTTGTGATTTTTTCAAACCTTTTCAGAAATTTTTAATTAATTATTTCTAAAAATTTGAAATTCCCAACCTTGTATAGTAAGGTGTTGTCAGAGTACTCTAATGAGTTAAAAATCTTGCCTCCAAATATGACTGTTCAAATCCTTGAAGTTTTCGAGATATGGCGTTTTTTGTGATTTTTTCAAAAACTTTTGAGAAAACATGTTAATTTTTTTTCGCAAAATCTGAAATTCCCAACCCAGTAGTTGGGTCCTCTCAGTACTCTCAAAGATTGCAAATCTTGCCTCCAAGTATGACTGCTCAATTCTTTGTAGTTTTCGAGATGTGACGTTTTTTATGATTTTTTCAAAATTTTCAGAAAACTTAAATTATGATTTTTTAAAAATCTGAAATTCCCAACCCTGTAGTTGGGTACTGACAGAGTACTATCAAAGATCGCAAATCTTGCCTCCAATTATAACTGCTCAAATCCTTGTAGTTTTCGTGATATGGCGTTTTTTGTGATTTTTTCAAAAACTTTTCAGAAAACTTATATTAATTGTTTTTTGTGATTTTTTCAAACATTTTCAGAAATTTTTAATTAATTATTTGTAAAAATTTGAAATTCCCAACCTTGTAGTTAGGTGTTGTCAGAGTACTCTAATGAGTTAAAAATCTTGCCTCCAAATATGACTTCAAATCCTTGAAGTTTTCGAGATATGGCGTTTTTTGTGATTTTTTCAAAAACTTTTCAGAAAACTTATATTAATTTTTTTTTCGCAAAATCTGAAATTCCCAACCCTGTAGTTGGGTCCTGTCAGTACTCTCAAAGATTGCAAATCTTGCCTCCAAGTATGACTGTTCAATTCTTTGTAGTTTTCGAGATGTGACGTTTTTTATGATTTTTTCAAAATTTTCAGAAAACTTAAATTATGATTTTTTAAAAATCTGAAATTCTCAACCCTGTAGTTGGGTACTGACAGAGTACTATCAAAGATCGCAAATCTTGCCTCCAATTATAACTGCTCAAATCCTTGTAGTTTTCGTGATATGATGATGTTTTTTGTGATTTTTTCAAACATTTTCAGAAATTTTTAATTAATTATTTGTAAAAATTTGAAATTCCCAACCTTGTAGTTAGGTGTTGTCAGAGTACTCTAATGAGTTAAAAATCTTGCCTCCAAATATGACAGTTCAAATCCTTGAAGTTTTCGAGATATGGCGTTTTTTGTGATTTTTTCAAAAACTTTTCAGAAAACTTATATTATTTTTTTTTCGCAAAATCTGAAATTCCCAACCCTGTAGTTGGGTCCTGTCAGTACTCTCAAAGATTGCGAATCTTGCCTCCAAGTATGACTGCTCAATTCTTTGTAGTTTTCGAGATGTGACGTTTTTTGATTTTTTCAAAATTTCTCAAAGAACTTATCTACGAAGAAATTCAAAAAATTTGAAACTACTAACTTGATGAAAATACAACTTTATTGTCAGCGTACACCCAGGCGTCTCAAATCTTGCCTTTTAATAGGGGTGCTCAAATCTTTTTAGTTTTTGAGATAAGACGTTTTTTTTTCGGGTATTTTAGGTTTAAAAAAATTCACAAAATTTTGGATTCCTAACCCTATAGTAGGGTGCTCTCAGGGACTCTCAGTGGTTGCAAATCTGGCCTCCGTATTTCTCCAGAGGCCCATTAAGTTTTCGAGATGACGATTTTAAAATGGGAATTTAACAAAAATTGAAAGTTCGAAATTACCAACCCTGTAATTGGGTGCTGTCAGAGTACAATAAAAGTTTGCAGATGTTGTTTCCAATATATGCGGTTTGTCATGAGTTGTCGAAAAATTTCGCAGCACCGAAGGTGCGTTAAACGCTAGTTGAATTTAAATTATATGTTTATAGCCCTAAAAAACTTTAACTGCAACTCAGATCGATGACAATCTACGAAAGATTTATAGCGTCACGATAATTTACTAAAAAGACACGAGAGCACTTGTTTCTCATTGAAAAAAAATCTGAGAAAAAAAGTCTGAGTTTCAACTCAGTGAGGCCAAATACAAGCGTTCAATAGGATGAGGTTGAAGTTCGCAGCTTCGGCGTTCGTACCATTTGCCATACAAAAATGAGTGATGTTTTTGAACGGTTACATAGATTCATGCAACTTGAAATATTTCCCAAATTTTAACTGCGCACCAAAATTGATAATGAAAAACCAGGCATTGTCATACACCATTGCAACGTTTTTCACCAATTCGAGAGATAAGAAATCTATCGTGAGAACCAATAGACAAAAATAGATTGTTGAAACTGTGGCCTTCAAGTCATATTTCCGAAAAGCACATGAATGAATCTAGTGTCGCGAACAAATTTGCAGAAATATAGATACATTTTGCACAATCTCAGGAAATTTAGAAAAAGAAAAAAAAAACAGATTTTGTTGAAAAAACAAACGCTGACTCCTATGGCTTATTGAAGGAGATAAATATTAGCCAGCACATACATTATCAAAAAAAATCGAACGAACAAAAATCTTCGCAAATATCGTAACATCAAAAGCAGCCTTAACAAAATATGAGCGTATGAAAAACTCCCCACTATTCTACAATTACCAACAAACGAAACGACAGAATAGAGTACAGATTCACTCGACATGTGAGTTTAGTTGGCTTCAAAGGCAAATGAAAAAACTTACGATGAATCTTTCTGTATGTCTCACTTGTAGATTTGCAATCACGCCTTTGCGGTCCGCTGGACAAGCAATTGAAGCAAAATTGTTTTAATCAACTTGTTCTTTTCGATCCACCATATTTTACTTATTCACCTGGTTGCGCACATTAAAATACCTAGTTTGAGCTTTGATGATGCGCATTCCAACGTTGCTTCAAAATTAGCGTGAAAAATCATTATGCCGACAAACCAGTCCTTCGAAAATTTCATAGCGACTGGTAATTTGCATTCAATTCCTGCAACAAAACTGGCAGTCAGGTTTCACTTCAAGCGAGGATTTTAAGAATTCAGTTTCTGCGCAGCTTTCTATTTTTTTAATCTACAGGTGTTTATACAGTTTAGCAATGTTCAATTTGAAGAAGGACAGTTTATCGACTTCAGAAGCTATGTTGAAGGTGTCTGAGGGAAGGTCATTTCATGCCTTCACTACTCTCGACCTTCTTCTGTAGACAGCGTAGTCTCGTGCTGTTGTTCTGGTCTCTAGTGTGAACTGGTGTCGTTTCGATACTGCTCTAGTTGATAATGTCGTGATATCAGACGGTGGGTTAAAAAAAAGGCGATGTTTTCGGCAATCGTCTGGTCTGTTTAGCTGAGCGTCGGTCGCATGGATGTACCATGGCATACCGTACTCAAAGATAGGCCAAACATATGACATGTACATGTTTTCTATCCTGTGGCGGAGTAGGTTGGGCTGTAGGCGGAGGAGCTGAGAGGTCTTCAAAGTACCTCAGTTTACAACTTCGTCAAAATGACCTTTCAAAGTCGAGCTGGAGGCCCAGGAGGGTGGCAGTTTCTGGTTTGTTACCAGTGGGAGAGAAAGTGGAATTCAGTGGAATTTCCGATACTGTGGTCGTCGGCATAAATGTAAGTGTGAGTTGAGTCGTTTTTTCCAACAGATGCGCTGCGGATGCCTGCAAAGTATATTATCCAGAACAAGTTCTACGAGGCCTGAACAAGTTCCTTGAAAGACTTGAGTCAGAGCGATAAAAGACTTAGCACCTTCACATACGTCTTGGAACGTGCGACCAGAGAGGTGGTCTTTCATAGACGCAGCAAGTTACACCGGACCCCAATTCAACCATGTCAAACGCTGCTGCGATATCAATTTGTGTTAAGGTCCACTTGTGGCGACTGTTGAGGAATCTCATCGCAACATCCATTTTGAAAGGCCACTTGCTTGTCGTGTAGGATGTTAGTGTCTCTACAGTGCTGCAAAAAAAGCGCGACCGTATTTTTAAAAGGGCTATCGGACGATAGTTTGGGGAGACGGATTTCGCCGTTAATGGTACTGCTAGAACGCCCACAAGTTCTCTGAAGACACGAAGGGATATCTGCGAAGGTCCTCCAGCCTTGCATGGGGCAAGGTTCTTGAGAATTGTCTTAGCACTGAACGATTCAATGTCTATACCAGACAGATTGACGGGTGAAGTAGGGAAAGCCTTATAGTCTCATAGTCTCAGTAGGGTAAAATTTCATTCTACTGTGGAAATGAGAGCCAAAGAGCTCAGCTTTCTCGAGCAGTACGCTTGTATAACTACCACCAGACTGCATTGGTGGTATGCGGGAGCAGTGGCCGGGAGATTGAAGGGAGGTCGACTTCAGAATATGCGATTTCTTCGTGCTTAATAGACATACTGCTTAGTTTAGCCTTCAAGTCATTCGCATACTTTCACTCAACGCTATGAATGATGCTCAAGGCTAGTTGGCGCTCACTAGCAAGATAATTTTGCAGGACGCTCTGACACTGCGAGTTCCACCAGGGTACGGACATTGCTTGGAACGTTACTTCGTAATAAATAGAGACAATGACCTTTGAAGGGTCTTCTTCAGGTGTTTGCAGGACTTGCCCATAGCTTGAATATTTTTTTCTGGAGCTTCAGAAGCCACTAATGCATGGTTTTCCAATCAGTTTTCCTGTAGTAGTCCTATCCTTTCCTTGTAGCTGGTGAGGGGTCTGAAGCTATGTCTAGGCTAGCAGTGGCTGTAACCTCATATGCAACGCTGGTCGGATATGCAACCCTGGTCAATGTGAACTTCTACTTCATCTATTGGAAGCCAAAAAAAATTAAGGTCGAGAGTGCTGCCTGACCAGTGTGTTGGATCGCGAACGTGTCGTGTGAGGCCGTAACCTCGCGTAACCGTGTTTCATCATCGCTGTCAGCTTATACTATTGTGGATGACGAGGTCGTTGCATCTTTTTCTAAAATGGCTACGATAGTGCTGATCAGATTATCAGCTTGAGTAGAACTCTGATCAATTTCCTCCAATTCTCCCTTAAAAGCATCCTCATCAGAGCGTCTCGCAGCCGTTGATTTTCAGTCGTTTTTTTATATTTTCGCATATCTTTGCAGGCTATAAAGGAAGCTACCTTATTGCAGATTACATTAACAGTATTCTCTGCTCATGTAATTACGCCGATATTTGCCGAGGAAGGAAGGTTGAGCTGTACCTTGCTCGGGCCATAAGCAGTAGGTGGTATTATTTAGTTTCTTTTTCTTTTCCCCCGAGTTGAGAAGCACCAGAAAAGCTGTGCTAGTTCCTCGTTCTTGGCAATGGCGACCGAGTTTCTTGCAAACAAACAAACGTGTAAACGGAGGCTAAGAGGAGCTTCGCACCACTCGCGATACCACTTGAAAAAAGTGCAAGCTAACAGAAAGAAAAGGAATAAAAAAAATTACAGATTTAGTTTTAAATGATGTTCTTTTAGCAGAAAAATTGTCCAGAAACACATTCGACACGATTAATTGTAAATTCAAAAGCATTCTTCGAGCGGTAACTGAACCGGCAAAACTTCGATCCTGTAGAACCGAAAATTGAAGCGATCCAAGGGTGAGCATTCAAATTTAGTTCCACTTGAAGCTATTCAAAATTAGGTCACTCAGCCGATACAATATAATCCAAAAACATTTGAGCAGAAAAAAGTTTAAAGCAAATGAAAGTAAAACAAAAAATGGGGTCCAGAGTGCCGCCTTCCATTAGTGGACCCGACGATTGTGCAAGCAGCCGCAAATGACGTTCACCTACTCTCCCCAATAGGGGAGCGCAAAAAGCAAGCTCGGACTGGGTTTTTGAATACGAGCTTCCGAAATCGACTGTTTAAATTCTAATTCTTCTCCTTCGCGTCGGCATTATTCTCATTCCCGGTTCTAATATCTGCTCCCCGTTTAATCACAAAATTCTCCGTTCCCAAACAAGTGCGTGGTGCCACTTCTGTAGATGGATGCATTTAAAATGCAGTGGTATAACCACGCTGAAATATCACAGATTTTTAATGTCCCACCTGCACAGGAAATTACATCTTGCCGCTCCCAGTAACAAATTCCGCAACGAGTTCCCGACCAACTTCTATCCTGTCTTCAACTACATTTCCCCCAGCAATAACGCCTTCTTGATTTCAAACACTGACAGTTCAACTATTTGCGACAAACCCCCATAGTAACCAAGCCAATCCACTCTGACCGACACTTAAGTCCCTGAATATTCTGCAGTTAAACTGCAATGGCATCTATGAAAGCGCCTGAAAAAGCTGTTTTAATGTGCGAGTACCTTATTCACATTGTGGTTTTTCAAGAAACCAAACTCAACTATAAAAACCGCGCTCCCTCGTTAGAGGGTGGAGTTCTAATTACAGCAATTCACAACTCTTCTCTACGATTAACATAATAGTGGAAGACAGAACTTTGGAGGCGCCAATTTTTATCCCTCCCCTCAGTAGGTGTCCTAAGGACTATAAAGAAACCATTTCAATTCTCCTCTCAGAAGAAAAAGTATTGTTCTAGGAAATGCAAATGCTCATTTCTCACTTTGGTGCTCTAAAATGCCAGAGGACCGGCGCAGGCTAATCTAGGTGCCGAAATTACTCAATCCTCATTTACCCTACCAAATGACCACCATCAAACTCGACTGCCATATGATAGAAGTTCATTAGCATCATCACCTGACATATCACTCTCATCCTCCTCAATTTTAATGAATCTTCTCATTTCTGAGGATATCTTTCTGCGCCTCATAAAACTTTTATAAACTTAAGAAAAGCGGACTGGAAAGTTTTTTTTAAATGATATCGAAGTTACTATTGCAAAGCTACCTATCCAGCCGGATGTAAATGGCCCGGAGCGGATTTTTCGTGATACTGTTCTCTTTGCATCTTGTCACCATATTCCTGCAGGACATCATCGTTTCTTTATACCTGGACCTGATTATTTTTATACAGTTCATTCGTTTCCATGAGCTTTTTAAGTTAGTTGTATGCTAATCTAGTGGTTGCGGCGAGATTATTAGAATAGCAATTTTGTTCCATCGAAACTCAGGTGCTATAAAGATATAAATTATAGAATACCTTTCTTTCGAATGTGGTTTTCAGTTGTTAGTTTTCTCATTGGAATAAAATAGTTCCTATTGATCCAGTTTTCTCTTTGTATTGTAGTTTTTTTTTCAAAAGTTCAATAATAAGTGTTTCCTTAAATTTTAACAGGACAATAATTTTTCTTTTAAATGCGAAAGTTTCGAAAACTATTATTATCAAAATCAAAATGATACCTAACCTGTTCCTGCAATGAAATTTTAGTTATGCTATTATTCCGGTTTTCGAGGAAACTGGCGGAATAACT
Organism: Symsagittifera roscoffensis; assembly: GCF_963678635.1. Classification (NCBI taxonomy): domain Eukaryota; kingdom Metazoa; phylum Xenacoelomorpha; order Acoela; family Convolutidae; genus Symsagittifera; species Symsagittifera roscoffensis. Next base: position 36,727,005 of record NC_087070.1, read on the forward strand.
GTGCCTGGCTTGTTTTTTTTCTAGACGAGTTTTAAATTTTAACTGGCCACTCTTAACAGATTTTCAAAATCTCAGCTGCAAGGTATTGACGTCTTGTTCAAATTTAAAGAAATACATCATTTAATTTTTTATTTTTTTGTCGAAAGAAATTGAAATGGGACAACTATTTGGTCTTTTTAATATTAAATAAGACGCTAAATACATCACTTTTTGCTTATGATAGAGTAGGGGAGTAATTACGAAAACATTAGATCAATTTGCTACAGGACAGTTAAAATATTCAGCGTTGCTGGGGCTTAAAATTCTGAATGAATGTTTTTTTTTACAGCTCCGTGAAGTGACGATGAACGTAAAAATTTCTAACTCTTGAATCGTTTTTAGATGTCAATGATTGTAGTGACGACATTTCTATAGGTTCGCAGAGTGAATTTTAACTTGTTTTTGAGTTCTCTTCTTCAATTTGATAAAAATAAGGCAAATGAAGGCACATATATAGTTCGAATTGAGTTTTTCTGTTTATTCACGCCAAATTAAATTTTTCGCAGTCAGGCTATCGATTTTTCATTTATTCAGTTCATGTGCTCAAGTGACTGCAAATTACACTCTCTCATTGAAAAGTGAAAAAACTGAACGACTTCTAGTTTCGAATGTGGTTTTTCCCAGATCCAGTTTTTTGTTGCGTCATTTTTAACAAAAAGGTCAATCATAACTTTTCCTGAGATTCTCCGAGCTTTAAGGCCATATGTTTTTTTATTTGAAACTAGAAAGCTCCAAGAATTTTCATTTTTTCATTTATTTTTTCAAATTATTGTTTTTTGATTCTTTGCGCTGATTGACACTTTTCCAACTGTCTGTTGGCTATGTTGTTTTAAGGATTTTTGAAAAGAACTATTCTGGTTTCTTGTAACTAATAAATGCTAATGTTGTGAGGAATTGCGCTTGAATATAAGTTTCAGAATTAAGTTTTCTCGGTGCATATACAAAACAGTCCCATACAAAACAGTCCAATTCAAAATAGTCCAAAAAAAATCATGAAATGAGCGAAAAAACAGTCCAATACAAAAAAAGTCCGGTTTAATGTCGCCGGTGGGCGCGCTACTCGCGCGTCGCCGCTTTGCGGCGATAAACAGCTGTAAATTTCGTATTAAGTCCTACCCTCTGTTGGCAAGCTCGCAACTCGTTGGCGCGACTGCGGCGATCACTATTTTGTTCTTTGTTTGTTGAACAAAGGACAATTCTGGGCTTGTTAAAACAATTATTACTGGGGACTGTTCTGTATCGGACTGTTTTTCATTCACTTTCATACTTTTCCGGACTGTTTTGTATTGGACTGTTTTGTACAGACACGAATTTCTCAATGCGCTAAATTGCAAGTGATGGGAGGAATTGCACTTGAATATAAGTTTCAGGATTAAGTTTTCTCAATGGGTTAAATTGCAAATGGTGTGAGGAATTGCGCTCGAATATAAGATTCAGGAATAAGTTTTCTCAATGGGTTAAATTGCAAATGGTGAGAGGAATTGCGCTCGAATATAAGTTTCAGGATTAAGCAATGGGTTAATTTGCATATGGTGTGAGCAATTGCACTTGAATATACGTTTGAGAATTAAATTTTCTCAATGGGTTAAATTGCAAATGGTGTGATGAATTTCGCTTGATCATAAGATTCAAGATTCAGTTATCTCTATGGGTTAAATTGCAAATGGTGGCAGGAATGGCGCTCGAATATAAGTTTCAGGATTAAGTTTTCTCAATGGGTTAATTTGCAAATGGTGTGAGCAATTGCGCTTGAGTATACGTTTGAGAATTAAGTTTTCTCAATGGGTTAAATTGCAAACGGTGTGAGGAATTTCGCTTGATCTTAAGATTCAAGATTCAGTTTTCTCTATCGGTTAAATTGCAAATGGTGTGAGGAATCGCGCTTGAATATAAGTTTCGGAATTAAGTTTTCTCAATGGGTTAAGTTGCAAATGGTGTGAGGAATTGCGCTTGAATAGAATTTTCAGGATTAAGTTTTCTCAATGGGTTAAATTGCCAATGGTGTGAGGAGTTGCTCTTGAATATAAGTTTCAGGATTAAGTTTTCTGAATGGGTTAAATTGCAAATGGTGTGAGGAATTGCGCTTGAATATAAGTTTCGGGATTAAGTTTTCTCAATTGGTTAAATTGCAAATGGTGGGAGGAATTGCGCTTGAATATAAGTTTCAGGATTAAGTTTTCTCAATGGGTTAAGTTGCAAATGGTGCGAGGAATTGCGCTTGAATACGTTTCAGAATTAAGTTTTATCAATGGGTTAAATTGCAAATGGTGTGAGCAATTGCGCTTGAATATAAGATTCAGGATTAGGTTTTCTCTATGGGTCAAATTGCAAATGTTGTGAGGAGTTGCGCTTGAATATAAGTTTCAGAATTAAGTTTTCTCAATAGGTTAAAGTGCAAATGGTGCGATGAAATGCGCTTGAATATAAGTTTCAGAATTAAGTTTTCTCAATGGATTAAATTGCAAATAGTGTGAGGAATTGCGCTTGAATATAAGTTTCAGGATTAAGTTTTCTCAATGGGTTAAATTGCAAATAATGTGAGGAATTGCGCTTGAATATAGGATTCAGGATTAAATTTTCTCTATTGGTTAATTTGCAAATGGTGGGAGGAATTGCGTTTGAATATAATTTTCAGGATTAAGTTTTCTCTATGGGTTAAATTGCAAATGGTGTGAGGAGTTGCGCTTGAATATAAGTTTCAGAATTAAGTTTTCTCAATGGGTTAAATTGCAAATGGTGTGAGGAATTGCGCTTGAATATAAGTTTCAGAATTAAGGTTTCTCAATGGATTAAATTGCAATTGGTGTGAGGAATTGCGCTTGAAAATAAGATTCAGGATTAAGTTTTCTCTATGGGTTAAATTGCAAATGGTGTGAGGAATTGCGCTTGAATAGAAGTTTCAGGATTAAGTTTTTTCAATGGTTTAAGTGTTTGGAAAAAGCACTACTTATAAATCTTAAAAAAGAAATTGCGAGAGCAACTGTCTTGAATTTGGGAACTTGACTTTTTCCCGTAAACAATTTTTCTCTTTTTGTTTCACTTCTCATCTTGTCTTCTCTCAACATCTTCCAGGTTAATTAGCACTTGGCCTTGAGTTAAAGCCGTGGCTTCTGCACACTATGAGCTGAGGTTTGAATATCGACCGGACCTGGTTTTTTTCAGCATGTATGCAATGGGAAAAAAATTATGTGGGTAAAATTGCACTGTCGGAGTTTCGTTTGTCTGCTCAATTTTTGTCGGCTGAGTTGCCACATCACGGGTTTGGCTTTTGCTGTTAACGGTTTCATTGCAAGTGTTGTTCATTCTGGTTTCATGATTTTGTTATCTCAAATTCGGAAGATAAAATTATTTTTAATATCTTTGCTGTGACGTGCTGCTTGCTATGCCTCTCTGTTAACTTGTTTTTGTTTTGGAATTAGGGAGAGATGAAATTTAAAGGAGACAGGCTCATCGAAGGCGGAGATTTGATAAAGGAGGGTAAGACTAACGGAATCGGTTACCATGAAGTGCGACAATTTCAAGTGGACTACTACATGATCCGATACTATTTCATTACTTGCTGCCATGGAGCCTATATGGAATCGATCTTAGAAGATTTTCAGAGGGGTATGCCACCCGATATTGTGATTATGAACTCATCTTTATGGGATATTACACGCTACGGTGCCATGTCTGTTAAGATGTTTGAAGTTAATATCACAAGATTGTTGGATCGAATTAAAGAAGTTCTTCACCCCGCGTGTATGTTCATCTGGCTCACGACACTTTTTGTCAGTAGTGAAATCAGAGGAGGTTTCATGATTCCACAGATCGCGCATAAGAAAGACAGTATCAGGTAATACTTCATTTTTCTGCAAAGTTGTCAACTGCGCTGTAAAATTATGACTGTGAGCAAAAGTAAAACAAAATGCCGTTTTTTTAGTCGAAATTTTCCAAAAAGTGCCTAAAAACGCCGTTTTTGGCTTTTTTTTCAAAAATTTGCCAGCAGCTCAGAAAATTTTGTCAAATTAGGGTCTTAATAGTGATTTGGGAGAGCTCAGAAAATCAATTTGGTCGACCTAAAAAAAGTCAACAAATTTTTCAAATTTTTTTTTGAAAATTCTCGTAGCTCGAGAAATTCCTAGGTCCGCGACTGTTCGACACTTAGTAAAATAAACAAAATGACCAACAGTTTTTGTCGAACAATGACTGAAAAAAAATTCCAAAAATTAAAAAAAGTTTTCAAAATGGCGTTTGAAAATCTTCGAAAATTTTTGACCCGATTTTCTCGAGACTGGAAATGTTTTTCAAATGTTCGAATGACGACTGAAAGGGCATGAATACGATCTGTCACTCGATTTAGTCAAATGATTTTTTGTGTACATTTTTTTGCAAAGTTTTTCCTCGTTTTCAATGTCGGAACAAAAAACTGCGTTTAAGTTTTTGTTATGGTGCCGGTGAATGTCTTATAGAAGACCTAATTTAATTTTCGATAAAAATACCCGGAAATTTTTGCTATCTTCGACCAAATTTTTTGTTCCGACCATTGAAAATAGGTAGGAAATTTGTATTCGGTATATATTTTTTTCTATTTTGATTTGCATAACTTGGTCGTTTATCTAGATTGGACATTGTGCAGGCTAACTGGTTTGCGACTATGAAATGCAAGGAGCGCGAGCTGGACGTGTTTGACATGAACTTCAGAATGAGACGTTGGCAATACTCGGAGATGATCAAAGATGGAGTGCATTGGACCCCAAGAGGTTGTGTTTTTGAGGGATCTCTGTTTAACTATTTCCCCCTTCAACTGAAAGAGGGGGAGGGGAGATTCGTTACTATGTGCTAAAATCACTTATGCTTAACCGTTGAATTTGTTGTTTATAGGGGTGGCAGTTCGTTACTAGGTACCCTAAAGGGGAGGGTAGTAAAATATCCATTTTGAGATGGGTGCTGAACAATTGTGGTTTTTCTTATTATTTGGTGAAGAAGAATTGATTTCACTCAAAATATCAGAAACAAAGTGAATTTACAGAAATAGTAAAATTAATAATGAAACTTTTTCAATATAATCGTTTTTATTGAATTGTTTGTTAAGTTTGGATACGCTAAGGTTTCATGGAAATCACCATGAGGTTAATTTTGATAAATAAACTTATTGAACTTGCAAACATACGTTTTGAATTTACATAATTGTAAATTTTATAAAATTATAAAAAGTTCACGAAAAAAATGATTAAGAACATCTTAGTCACTAGAAAAGGAAGCTCCGTGGAATTAATATCGAGGCAATTAAATTTGAGTATGAAACCGAAGCTGCGCAATGCTGTAATATCATCACTCATATTTAATAAAATAATTTGTTTGATTGTAGTTCCACTTGAAGTCTTTTTGCATAAGAGAAGTGGTAGATGTCTAGCTTGAAGTAAAAGCGAAGTTCCTCTTGGGCTCTCACAAAATATATCCCACTATCTGACCATATAATTGAGAGTGTTCTTCGCTTTCAAAAAGAATCAATAAGCATCTTCTTCGTCAAGTTTCTCGGTGTTAACATAGATGCATGTTTAACTTTTAAAAAAGAAATTAACTCAGTGTTACTGAAGATGGCTAGTGCAATCGAAACAATCAAATGCATAAAAGATGAAATTCCTCTACGAACCAGAATTCTTTTACTCAATACCCGTGTTTTAAGCCATTTACACTATCCATGCATGCTTTTCAATGGTTGTACTGAAGAAAATCTTGACAAGCTGGAAAACAAATAAAATGGGGCATACGACTTGTCATGAACATAAACATAAGAGATTCTGTCACATATGTGAAGGAAAAACACAGAATTCCCAGAGATATACTCAAATACCCAACTGCTAGAGATATACTCAAATACAGATCAACACAATATCTTCATAAATTAAGCCAAAACAGAATTAGAGCATTTAACTTCATGCAGTTTCCGAACTCTAATTTCCGTAATAATCATCGCACGGGCTCAATTCTCCTGCCAGTATTGTTTAAAACCGAATTTCTTCGCAGGTCATTCCTATTTACATCAATGAAAAATTTTAACTTGGTAACTCAAAAAATCATCTCCATGAAGAAAACCTGTAAGCTATCAAAAAATTAATTAAAAATTGCATAATAGAAGATAAATTCTTATACATAACGGGGAGACTCTACCAACACTCAACTTCCCCCTTACTTCTTAAGGAGAGTCTTGAATAATCTTATGGATTCAGTAACTGATGAAACATTATTTTATTTACGTATTTAATAATAATGTACACTTGTTCCATCCACAATCAGTTTTGTAACTGCAAGAAATTATGCAACAATAAAGTGTTTTCTCTCTCTCGCAAACTGGTGTTCCTTGATATTATTGGTTTAGAGGGAGTCGCTCGTGTCGTTAAGCAACCAGAGGAAGTACTTTTGATTCAGATAATTGACAGATGGTGATATATACCCTGCCGAAACATGTTTCTCGCTAACTTTTCACAACGAAATGTGTTTGTCGCTAAGTGTTCGAGGTTCAGTCACCTATTCTTGATTTTTGTCGAGTTTGTCTTACTGTTGGCATCATGTCTACGTCTTCGATGCCACAACTCAATAAGACAGTGTTTTGTTTTCCAAAAAGTAGCTATTTTTTTCAAAATGACTAAATATTTGTTTGTGTTTTTACATTTGCGAAGAAAAGTGTATTAGTACGAACTTTCAGTTTTTTCCAACCTAAGTCGCGAATATTGACGCCTCTTTTAGGGCACCTTAACAGCTTATTGACAACATGTGCTTCGACATTCGAATAGCAACCAGTTTACACAGTTGATGCTTACTTAATTCATCAAATGAACCGAAAAAAAAACTATTTGTTTCAAACAACATAACAATAATAGAAAATCGAGTTCAGAAATTTCTAACTATACTTTCATTTTTTCCAACCTTGGTCGCAAATATTGATACCTCTTTTAGGACACCTTAACAGCTTATTGACATAATGTGCTTTGACATTCGAATAGCAACCAGTTTACATAGTTTATGCTTATTTAATTCATCAAATGAACCGAAAAAAACTATTTGTTTCAAACAACATAACAATAATAGAAAATCGAGTTCAGAAATTTCTAACTCATTTTTTATTTTTTCCAACCTTGGTCGCAAATATTGATACCTCTTTTAGGGCACCTTAACAGCTTATTCACAACATGTGCTTTGACATTCGAATAGCAACCAGTTTACATAGTTGATGCTTATTTAATTCATCAAATGAACCGAAAAAAAAACTATTTGGTTCAAACAACATAACAATAATAGAAAATCGAGTTCAGAAATTTCTAACTCAACTTTCATTTTTTCCAACCTTGTTCGCAAATATTGATACCTCTTTTAGGGCACCTGTACAGCTTATTGACAGCATATGCTTTGACATTCGAATAGCAACCAGGATTGTGTAAAACCGATTTTCTTCGTAGGTCATTCCTATTTACATCAATAAAAAATTTTAACTTGGTAATTCAAAAAATCATTTCCATGAAGAAAACCTGTACGCTATCAAACAAATTGATTCAAAATTGCATAATAGAAGATAAATTCTAATACATAACGGGTAGACTCTACCAACACTCATTTTCCCCCTTACTTCTTAAGGAGTGTCTTGAATAATCTTATGGATTCAGTAACTGATGAAACATTATTTTATTCACGTATTTAATAATAATGTACACTTGTTCCATCCACAATCAGTTTTGTAACTGCAAGAAATTATGCAACAATAAAGTGTTTTCTCTCTCTCTCGCAAACTGGTGTTCCTTGATATTATTGGTTTAGAGGGAGTCGCTCGTGTCGTTAAGCAACCAGAGGAAGTACTTTTGATTCAGATAATTGACAGATGGTGATATATACCCTGCCGAAACATGTTTCTCGCTAACTTTTCACAACGAAATGTGTTTGTCGCTAAGTGTTCGAGGTTCAGTCACCTATTCTTGATTTTTGTCGAGTTTGTCTTACTGTTGGCATCATGTCTACGTTTTCGATGCCACAACTCAATAAGACAGTGTTTTGTTTTCCAAAAAGTAGCTGTTTTTTTTTTCAAAATGACTAAATATTTGTTTGTGTTTTTACATTTGCGAAGAAAAGTGTATTAGTACGAACTTTCAGTTTTTTCCAACCTAAGTCGCGAATATTGACGCCTATTTTAGGGCACCTTAACAGCTTATTGACAACATGTGCTTTGACATTCGAATAGCAACCAGTTTACACAGTTGATGCTTACTTAATTCATCAAATGAACCGAAAAAAAAACTATTTGTTTCAAACAACATAACAATAATAGAAAATCGAGTTCAGAAATTTCTAACTATACTTTCATTTTTTCCAACCTTGGTCGCAAATATTGATACCTCTTTTAGGACACCTTAACAGCTTATTGACATATTGTGCTTTGACATTCGAATAGCAACCAGTTTACATAGTTTATGCTTATTTAATTCATCAAATGAACCGAAAAAAAACTATTTGTTTCAAACAACATAACAATAATAGAAAATCGAGTTCAGAAATTTCTAACTCATTTTTCATTTTTTCCAACCTTGGTCGCAAATATTGATACCTCTTTTAGGGCACCTTAACAGCTTATTCACAACATGTGCTTTGACATTCGAATAGCAACCAGTTTACACAGTTGATGCTTATTTAATTCATCAAATGAACCGAAAAAAACTATTTGTTTCAAACAACACAACAATAATAGAAAATCGAGTTCAGAAATTTCTAACTCATTTTTTATTTTTTCCAACCTTGGTCGCAAATATTGATACCTCTTTTAGGGCACCTTAACAGCTTATTCACAACATGTGCTTTGACATTCGAATAGCAACCAGTTTACATAGTTGATGCTTATTTAATTCATCAAATGAACCGAAAAAAAAACTATTTGGTTCAAACAACATAACAATAATAGAAAATCGAGTTCAGAAATTTCTAACTCATTTTTCATTTTTTCCAACCTTGGTCGCAAATATTGATACCTCTTTTAGGGCACCTTAACAGCTTATTCACAACATGTGCTTTGACATTCGAATAGCAACCAGTTTACACAGTTGATGCTTACTTAATTCATCAAATGAACCGAAAAAAAAACTATTTGTTTCAAACAACATAACAATAATAGAAAATCGAGTTCAGAAATTTCTAACTATACTTTCATTTTTTCCAACCTTGGTCGCAAATATTGATACCTCTTTTAGGACACCTTAACAGCTTATTGACATATTGTGCTTTGACATTCGAATAGCAACCAGTTTACATAGTTTATGCTTATTTAATTCATCAAATGAACCGAAAAAAAACTATTTGTTTCAAACAACATAACAATAATAGAAAATCGAGTTCAGAAATTTCTAACTCATTTTTCATTTTTTCCAACCTTGGTCGCAAATATTGATACCTCTTTTAGGGCACCTTAACAGCTTATTCACAACATGTGCTTTGACATTCGAATAGCAACCAGTTTACACAGTTGATGCTTATTTAATTCATCAAATGAACCGAAAAAAAACTATTTGTTTCAAACAACACAACAATAATAGAAAATCGAGTTCAGAAATTTCTAACTCAACTTTCATTTTTTCCAACCTTGGTCGCAAATATTGATACCTCTTTTAGGGCACCTGTACAGCTTATTGACAGCATATGCTTTGACATTCGAATAGCAACCAGTTTACATAGTTTATGCTTATTTAATTCATCAAATGAACCGAAAAAAACTATTTGTTTCAAACAACTTAACAATAATAGAAAATCGAGTTCAGAAATTTCTAACTCATTTTTTATTTTTTCCAACCTTGGTCGCAAATATTGATACCTCTTTTAGGGCACCTTAACAGCTTATTCACAACATGTGCTTTGACATTCGAATAGCAACCAGTTTACATAGTTGATGCTTATTTAATTCATCAAATGAACCGAAAAAAAAACTATTTGGTTCAAACAACATAACAATAATAGAAAATCGAGTTCAGAAATTTCTAACTCAACTTTCATTTTTTCCAACCTTGTTCGCAAATATTGATACCTCTTTTAGGGCACCTGTACAGCTTATTGACAGCATATGCTTTGACATTCGAATAGCAACCAGGATTGTGTAAAACCGATTTTCTTCGTAGGTCATTCCTATTTACATCAATAAAAAATTTTAACTTGGTAATTCAAAAAATCATTTCCATGAAGAAAACCTGTACGCTATCAAACAAATTGATTCAAAATTGCATAATAGAAGATAAATTCTAATACATAACGGGTAGACTCTACCAACACTCATTTTCCCCCTTACTTCTTAAGGAGTGTCTTGAATAATCTTATGGATTCAGTAACTGATTAAACATTATTTTATTCACGTATTTAATAATAATGTACACTTGTTCCATCCACAATCAGTTTTGTAACTGCAAGAAATTATGCAACAATAAAGTGTTTTCTCTCTCTCTCGCAAACTGGTGTTTCTTGATATTATTGGTTTAGAGGGAGTCGCTCGTGTCGTTAAGCAACCAGAGGAAGTACTTTTGATTCAGATAATTGACAGATGGTGATATATACCCTGCCGAAACATGTTTCTCGCTAACTTTTCTCAACGAAATGTGTTTGTCGCTAAGTGTTCGAGGTTCAGTCACCTATTCTTGATTTTTGTCGAGATTGTCTTACTGTTGGCATCATGTCTACGTCTTCGATGCCACAACTCGATAAGACAGTGTTTTGTTTTCCAAAAAGTAGTTTTTTTTCAAAGTGACTAATTATTTGTTTGTGTTTTTACATTTGCGAAGCAAAGTGTATCAGTACGAACTTTCATTTTTTCCAACCTAAGTCGCGAATATTGACGCCTCTTTTAGAGCACCTTAACAGCTTATTGACAACATGTGCTTTGACATTCGAATAGCAACCAGTTTACACAGTTTATGCTTATTTAATTCATCAAATGAACCGAAAAAAAACTATTTGTTTCAAACAACATAACAATAATAGAAAATCGAGTTCAGAAATTTCCAACTCATTTTTCATTTTTTCCAACCTTGGTCGCAAATATTGATACCTCTTTTAGGGCACCTTAACAGCTTATTCACAACATGTGCTTTGACATTCGAATAGCATCCAGTTTACACAGTTGATGCTTATTTAACTCATCAAATGAACCGAAAAAAAACTATTTGTTTCAAACAACATAACAATAATAGAAAATCGAGTTCAGAAATTTCTAACTCAACTTTCATTTTTTCCAACCTTGGTCGCAAATATTGTTACCTCTTTTAGGGCACCTGTACAGCTTACTGACAGCATATGCTTTGACATTCGAATAGCAACCAGGATTGTGTAAAACCTATTTTCTTCGTAGGTCATTCCTATTTACATCAATAAAAAATTTTAACTTGGTAATTCAAAAAATCATTTCCATGAAGAAAACCTGTACGCTATCAAACAAATTGATTCAAAATTGCATAATAGAAGACAAATTTTAATACATAACGGGTAGACTCTACCAACACTCATTTTCCCCCTTACTTCTTAAGGAGTGTCTTGAATAATCTTATGGATTCAGTAACTGATGAAACATTATTTTATTCACGTATTTAATAAAAATGTACACTTGTTCCATCCACAATCAGTTTTGTAACTGCAAGAAATTATGCAACAATTAAGTGTTTTCTCTCTCTCTCGCAAACTGGTGTTCCTTGATATTATTGGTTTAGAGGGAGTCGCTCGTGTCGTTAAGCAACCAGAGGAAGTACTTTTGATTCAGATAATTGACAGATGGTGATATATACCCTGCCGAAATATGTTTCTCGCTAACTCTTCCCTGCGAAATGTGTTTGTCGCTAAGTGTTTGAGGTTCAGTCACCTATTCTTGATTTTTGTCGAGTTTGTCTTACTGTTGGCATCATGTCTACGTCTTCGATGCCACAACTCGATAAGACAATGTTTTGTTTTCCAAAAAGTAGTTTTTTTTTCAAAATGACTAATTATTTGTTTGTGTTTTTACATTTGCGAAGCAAAGTGTATCAGTACGAACTTTCATTTTTTCCAACCTAAGTCGCGAATATTGACGCCTCTTTTAGAGCACCTTAACAGCTTATTGACAACATGTGCTTTGACATTCGAATAGCAACCAGTTTACACAGTTGATGCTTATTTAATTCATTAAATGAACCGAAAAAAAACCATTTGTTTCAAACAACATAACAATAATAGAAAATCGAGTTCAGAAATTTCTAACTCAACTTTCATTTTTTCCAACCTTGGTCGCAAATATTGATACCTCTTTTAGGGCACCTGTTTAGCTTATTGACAGCATATGCTTTGACATTCGAATAGCAACCAGGATTGTGTAAAACCGATTTTCTTCGTAGGTCATTCCTATTTACATCAATAAAAAATTTTAACTTGGTAATTCAAAAAATCATTTCTATGAAGAAAACCTGTACGCTATCAAACAAATTGATTCAAAATTGCATAATAGAAGATAAATTCTAATACATAACGGGTAGACTCTACCAACACTCATTTTCCCCCTTACGTCTTAAGGAGTGTCTTGAATAATCTTATGGATTCAGTAACTGATGAAACATTATTTTATTCACGTATTTACTAATAATGTACACTTGTTCCATCCACAATCAGTTTTGTAACTGCAAGAAATTATGCAACAAAGTGTTTTCTCTCTCTCTCGCAAACTGGTGTTCCTTGATGTTATTGGTTTAGAGGGAGTCGCTCGTGTCGTTAAGCAACCAGAGGAAGTACTTTTGATTAAGATAATTGACAGATGGTGATATATACCCTGCCGAAACATGTTTCTCACAACGAAATGTGTTTGTCGCTAAGTGTTCGAGGTTCAGTCACCTATTCTTGATTTTTGTCGAGTTTGTCTTACTGTTGGCATCATGTCTACGTCTTCGATGCCACAACTCGATAAGACAGTGTTTGTGTTTTCCAAAAAGTAGCTGTTTTTTTTTCAAAATGACTCATTATTTGTTTGTGTTTTTACATTTGCGAAGAAAAGTGTATTAGTACGAACTTTCAGTTTTTTCCAACCTAAGTCGCCAATTTTGACTCCTATTTTAGGGCACCTTAACAGCTTATTGACAACATGCGCTTTGACATTCGAATAGCAACCAGTTTACACAGTTTATGCTTATTTAATTCATCAAATGAACCGAAAAAAAACTATTTGTTTCAAACAACATAACAATAATAGAAAATCGAGTTCAGAAATTTCTAACATTTCGTTGTGAAATTGAGCATATGTTGTCAATAAGCTGTAAAGGTGCCCTTAAAGAGGTATCAATATTTGCGACCAAGGTTGGAAAAAATGAAAGTTACCTCTTTTAGGGCACCTTTACAGCTTATTGACAACATATGCTTTGACATTTAAATAGCAACCAAGATTGTGTAAAACCGATTTTCTTCGTAGGTCATTCCTATCTACATGCATTATTTTATTCACGTATTTAATAATAATGTACACTTGTTCCATCCACAATCAGTTTTGTAACTGCAAGAAATTATGCAACAATAAAGTGTTTTCTCTCTCTCTCGCAAACTGGTGTTCCTTGATATTATTGGTTTAGAGGGAGTCGCTCGTGTCGTTAAGCAACCAGAGGAAGTACTTTTGATTCAGATAATTGACAGATGGTGATATATACCCTGCCGAAATATGTTTCTCGGTAACTCTTCCCTGCGAAATGTGTTTGTCGCTAAGTGTTTGAGGTTCAGTCGCCTATTCTTAATTTTTGTCGAGTACGTCTTACTGTTGGCATCATGTCTACGTGTTCGATGCCACAACTCAATAAGACGGTGTTTTGTTTTCCAAAAAGTAGTTTTTTTTTTCAAAATGACTAATTATTTGTTTGTGTTTTTACATTTGCGAAGCAAAGTGTATCAGTACGAACTTTCATTTTTTCCAACCTAAATCGCGAATATTGACGCCTCTTTTAGAGCAACTTAACAGCTTATTGACAACATGTGCTTTGACATTCGAATAGCAACCAGTTTACACAGTTGATGCATTTTTAATTCATCAAATGATCCGGAAAAAAAGGTTTGTTTCAAACAACATAACATTAATAGAAACTCGAGTTCCGAAATTTCTAACTCAATATATCTCGCATTTTTATGGAATGCATAAGTTATACATAATGTGGGTCTATGCTTTGCGATTTATTTTATGCAAATTGTGTCTTTTTGTATTTGGTCCTAATTTTGCTTCATCCAATTTCTTAGCATATGTAGCTATGTTATTGGTTGCTAGTTTATAGATTTAAAGCATCTGTGGCTGAGTGGTTGGTGCGTGAGACTCAAATTTTCTTGGTGGCAGATTGGAATCCGACTAGTAGCCGAGTTTTTTTTCGAGGCTCATTTCCTTTTCTTATGTCACGTGATAGACCTGCTTGTTGGTCGTGTTCTCGCAAGTGGTTGCAAAGCGCAGCTTACCCTCTGTGTTTCTAATCTGACTGCCTAATTGTCTTAGGGTTGTAGTAGTCATTTCGCGTGCAACGCTTATCAGAATAATCATATATGTACGGTTGTATGTAGAAAAAAGGCATAATTCCCTCAGAGTGAAAAAAGACGTTTTGTTGTGACTCTGATGAATCCTTCCAACAGACTGTGTTGCTCAATTGCATGCAATACGTAGACAACTGAAAGTTTAGCTTGTAGTAAACAATTATTCGAAAATAGTTGCTTTAAAAAATTTTCATAAAATGGATATCAAAAACTAGTCATTTTACGCTTAGAACATGTTTTCAAAGGTCGTTGTGGCCTTCTGTAAGAAATTGTAAAATCACTTAATAATAATTTTGGAAATTTGGTTCGACACACGAAATCAAGTTTTATAAAATGATTACACGTATCTCTTTTTGATTTGAGTAGGAAATATCCGACATGCTTTTGTCCGACGTTGTATTTCTTGGTGCTAAAGGGTTTTCGAGTGCTCAAAGAAATTAGTCAATATAATAAGAAAAAAAAGAACGAAAGACAGAAAGAAAGATAATTTATATCCCCATATATAAATTACTATATCAATCAACAAAATTTCTATCATAATACAACATTGATGATGGAAAAGATAATTGTAAGGCATATTTAGTGGCTCTAATTATCTACTCTTAAGCAACGAATAGTTGTACTTAACTACAAAAATAAGGTCTTAGTGTTACCAACAGTGATGCTAGTTCAACAAAGTTTAAGAAGGGTTAAATCTCCAAAAACCAGTGAAAGAGAAAAAATTTTCACTTGATAGTCAATAGTGATTTTGACTAAATAAAACCCAGAATCTCTGTTTAAAAATAAATCTTAAACAATTTGCGCAAATTTTTGGAGATTTAACCCTTTTTAAACTTTGTTGAGCTGCACCATATTGCACCATATTAATTCTGGTGAAATTCTAAGCAACTTTTGTTCTCTTCACTTTTTGTCTAATCTTAACCCAATTTGAGAAAAACTCGTTTGAAAATTCAAGTTTTGTTCGATTTGTCCGGATAATTTAAATCAGCACTGTAGTTTCTGGTGATTTTTTTTGTTACTTTTTGGAATTGTTCAAATTTGATTTCTCTTGTTTTGGTTTCTTTTGGTATTCAATTCGTTTCTTTTGATTAAATGAAGCCAAACTTCACTACCGAACAGCAAAAATGGAAAAGTTCAGGAAAACGTGATCTTGAAATTCAAAGACAATTAACTTTAAGGTCGTATAACTTTATCTTCGAAATTCTCTTTGAAATTTCAAAAAAAAGTCACTATTTTTTTCGTTTTCCTCGAGTTCGTGACTCTTTTCCAACTGTTTTTTGGCTAATTTTCAAATATTGCGTAATTTAGAATATATTTTCATATTTGACTGTATTTGAGATTCCATTTTTCACATTTTCATTTTTGAGTAGCCTTTTTTCGCTTTCTCAGGCTTAGTTGTTTCATTGGCACCAAAATAGTTAGTGCTGAGTCATCCATTGTCTAATACTTTGGAAGCTTCATGTTGTAGCCACTGTATTATCATGAATTTAAACTGTTGTTGTTGTTTCAGGTCACAGAATAATCACAACCTACCTATGTTCGTACATAGCCGACTCTTTTCAAGAAAAGATTTCGGCTAATTTTGCTTACACGGGACAGTTGCCAGCTGTCATAATCCACAGGGACCCCAATGTCAAACAGTACCCAGAAGAGTTTTGGAAAAAGCAGATCGAATCAATCCGCAAGTTGAAATGAATCGATTTATTTGTTACATTGCACTCTCTCATAAAGTGATTTTTTGAGCTTTCTGTATCTCAAAAATAAATAGATAATGTTTATTGAAGACTTTGCTAAATTATTTAGTTTGGTTGAATTTGCGTTACCAAACGCATTGTCAGATGGTTAATTTTGTTTTGTGTCAAATTAAATTTTGGATTTTCTGATTTAAAAATCTGAAAATGTATAGTTTTGGAAAATACTCTTTTCATCGACGATCATTTTAAATCTACATCTTAAAGTTGCTAGAAAACAAGTTCATTTTGATTTATTGATTAGTTATGAAGTGAAACGGTTCAGAAAAATGAAGCTGTGTGGCGATGAAGTAGTTGCTGCGTGCCAAAAACTTTACACGGAGGGTGAATTTGATTTTTTTCGTGCAGCTGATAGTTAAACGTATTTTTTTTGCCCAGCTTGATGATATTTGTCATAATTTACCTTGTTAACTTATATGCTAGGGAATGATTTTCAGTATTTTTGAATGAGTTCGTATAAATGGCGCCGAGCAAGCCAGAAGCATTCGGAAATCGAGGAGAGGTTGCGGTCTGTACACGCAGATCAAAAGGACGACCCGCGATTGTGGTGCGAAAAGGTAGCAGCGGCAACAGACTACGCCGTGTCAACAGTTAGTGGGAAGAAACCTCCGAGTTACATGGTTAGTTGAATTTTAGAAAAATCAGTTTGATTGATGGATAAAAACCGGCCCGAGCTAAAAAGGAGCTGCCGTTTAATTCAGCCGGAAATATTGAGCGGTATAGTAATAATTATCAAATATAGTAATCATAATAATAAAAAAACAAGTAAATTCCAACGCATTTGAGTTTTTTGGATTGGATAGTTAATTGACGACTCTACCACCGAAGTTATGACGCAACTTTGGGTTCAGGTTTTTTTCCCCATGTAAATCCAGCTACCATGAATCAACGTCATATGGGGTTGTGTGATAACTAGAGTCGTGATCCCTAAAGCCCTTACAGTCTTAAATCAAGATGCATTAAAAATTTCCTGTGAAAAAGTTCGAGAAAAGCTTGGCTTTTAAAGTGAAGAATGGTTGAATTGATTCACAAGTAATCGAATTGAGTGATATTGTTACTTTAAGGGTTAATCAGCTGCCGTATAGTTTTTTAAGTTGCGCATATTGAAATAGAGTACTTGTCAATTAACATTTAGCTTTAAAAAAATCACTTACTATTTTTTTCAGATGCGTGTTGTTTTGATAAATTGTTCATTGAAGAGATATTAAGGTGATATGATTTTTCTAAAAAAATATATTAAAAAATTGAAGAAAAACAATTGTAGTCCTCCACAGTCGCACATCAGCGAAGTTTCTATGTTTTCAAAACTAATAATTTACTTTCTTTTTTCTTTCTGTTTTTTGTTTTCAAAAAACAGTTTTTTTCTGTTTTTTGTTTTTGTTTTCAAAAAACAGTGTTTTTTGTTTTTCTTTCTGTTTTTTGTTTTCAAAAAACAGTTTTTTTCTGTTTTTTGTTTTCTGCGTAAGATTTTAAAAAGTCAGTTAACGAAATGAAGACAATAGTTTAGGTCGTATTGATATTTTTGTTCCGACCATTGAAAATGGAGAATAAATTTGTATTCCGATTTGTTTTACTTTTTTCTTTCTGTTTTTTGTTTTCATTACAAAATCAGGTTGCTCACAAAATCATCGGAATGGGTCGAGTATCATATATCATTTTGAAGCTTTTTCAGTCGTGATCTGAACAACAAAAAATTTTCCAGTATCGAGATAAACCGGTTTCAATTTTTTGAGTTTAAGTCGAATTTCGAGCGAGCAAAGCGATCGAGTAACGTTCGTTATATATAAAAATTAGCATTTGTATTTGAAATTCTTAGTGCTTCAACGTGCTGTATTTTTCTCAATGTTCGAAAATTGAAAAATGTTTAAAAATTTTCAATGAACCATTTTTTGGTTTCCTTTTTCTATTAGTTTTTTCAAATGTCCTTTGTTTATTAGATTTCCCAGCGAAATAAATAAATTACTTATTGATCCAGTTTTCTCAATCAAAAAAGTGCCAATCGTAAATTTTTCGTGAAATTCAAAGAGCCATAGGGGAATATCTCCTCCGCCCACCCATAGAAGCAGGTGCAAGTGGTAAAAAAGGATAATTTTTAGATTATTTAATTTGCTGCGTCTACAATCATTGCATGTGTTTAGGCCAAGAGTCGTAACAGTGGTATGAGTTTCGGATCGCATAATCATCAGCCTGAAGTGTACATAGACGACGATGAGATCCAAAAAACAGCGCAAGATTTGCTAAATCAGTGGATGACTGAAAACGTAGACAGAGAAAAGGAAGAACGCCAGCTATGCGAACAATTAGATTTAGAAGAACTCGAAAACTCTAACCGCTTTGACTCGAAATTCGATCGAAGTTCCGAAAATTTGTTCCGTGAAGATCAACGTGGATCTCATTTTGCTATGTTTAACGGCGGACCCGATGGATTTAAGTCTACAAAACACGAAATATCGCCAGGATTTGCTTCTAAATCGAGATCGAAAGACAAAGAAAATGAAGTGAAAAAATCGAGACGAAGTACAATGTTTGGAGCTACTAATTCAAGTGGATTATCAGGATCAGCAGATAATGGTGGAGATCTAGATTCATATGATTTCAAGCGGAAATCAGTCGCCAACACTTTCGGAAATGAGCAATTCAACTCTCATTCAAGATCGAATGGATATTTCGGAAGTGATAGTAATTATACGCAAGCATCAAACTATAATGGAGCTTTAGATAGTTCGTTTTCGAAAGATTCAGAATTGAACAAAAAGTTTAACGAGTTGGAAGAAAAGTACGAGTTGATGACAGTCGACTCAATTCTAGACGGAATTTTGAACAAACAGTTTGATCAAAATAAACACATCATGAAGAATTTAGGATTTAAGAATGAGAAAACTCAGCCGACAGGCGGTGGCTTGGCCGCAAAAATGGAATTAAGACACCAAGAAATTGTGAAAAAACGGGAAGAAAGGCTGAAAAAAGTAGATACAAATAAGAAAGAAAAAGAAGTCAGCCGTGAAACCGAAATGGCTGCAAGAAAAATTTTACTCGAGGAAGAAAAATTACAAATCGAGCAAAAAGCAGCTGAAGAAAAAAAGATCAAAGAGGAGATGGAAAAAATAAGGCGTGAAATTCATGAACAACAAACTGTAATGCGTGAACAACAGAAACGGGACTTCGCTTTACGACAGGCTGAAATTGAAAAAGACAAACTTAAGCTTGAAAGTAAAAGGCAGAAAGAAAATATGGAGAAATTAGCGCTGGAAAAAACCCGGGAGGAAAATAAGAGAAAAATAGCTGCACGAATGGAACAAGTCAAAATTAAAGAGATGAAAATTAATATGCATGTGTTACAGAAGCATTTTCATGCTTGGTATAACTTTATAATTGATCAGCGACTGAAAATTGGCAAGGCTGTTGCTTTAAGCGAATGGCGTCTTCTTTCAAGGATTTACAATACTTGGAAACACAAAACGGTTCAAAAACAGTGCGAAGTTGAGGCAGTTAAACATGAGCTTAATATGAAACGATCTGTACACTTTGAAAAAATGGCCAATGAATTCAACAGAGTTCGTCTGTTAAAAAAGTGTTTTAGCAGATGGACAGTCTTTGTCACAATTTCACATGAAGAACTTGACATTCAAAAAGAAGCCGAAAATCGTAAAGAACGTTTGGAAAAGTTTTTAGACGCTGCAAAAAGTGGAAAATTGTGGCATGAAAACAGTGTCGACAACGAAGAAAACGAACATTTTTCCTCAGAGCTAGGAGATACGGTAGCGTTTCTGGAGAATTCGGGTCACAGAAGTACAAACAAAACACAGCGAACAGTTACAAATAGATCTAATAGTTCTAGCTTCAAAAGCGAAAAGATCTTCAAAATGTTCAACTCGAAACCGAATGGCGTTGTAACGTCAACACCGCGTCTGAACAATTCAGGCGAAGGATCCAAAATGAGAGGCAATTTTAAAGTTGAAACTCCATCAATGCCCTGGCAAATACGGAAAGGAATAGCATCTGACTTGACCATAGAGCAACTTGAACAAATTGGACAATCAACTAAAAAGGCTATTAATGATTCAGCAAAACAAGTGCAGGAAAAATTAACCGAGAAGCAAACTGCGCAACAAAAACAACTTCAGCAGCAGGAGAAAATTTTGAAAGACCAACAGAAAGTGATAAACCAATTGCAAAAACAACTAGTTAGTAACAAAAAAGTAGGCGATTTTTTTGCAAATGATCTGTGCGGAACACCACATCACGTTTCTGAACCTTGCGGAACACTCTATACTAACAGTGTGACATCAGCAGCTTCGGAGGTTCCGTCGGGTCGCTCGGAAGTTTCCTCAACTATTTCGCGAGCAACTTCAGCATCTGCAGTGAAACATGACCCGATTGTTTCGGCGATGGAAGAGCGTGACCGAATTCGCCAGGAGAAACGAGCGAAGTTTGAAGCTATTAAAAGGAAACGGGAAGAGGAAAAGTTGAGACTAGCAAAATTGGAGCAAGAGGACTTGGAGCAAAAGTTGTTAGAAGAAAAGCGAGTAGCGGCCGAAAAAAAACGACAGGAATTGTTACAGCAGAAAGAATTGGAACGTAAAAAGGCTGAAGCTAACGCTAAGTTACAAGCTTTAAATGCGAAAGCAGATGAGTTCAATGAAAAGCGACTTGTAAAATATTATGGCGTCAAACCATGGATAAGATTAGTTAAATTAGCCGAAAGCAATGAAGTTCTTGCAAAAAATTGCTTCGCTAAAAAAATATGCGGAAATTGTTTTGCTGCGTGGAGACAAGACGCAAAAAATTCGGCTGAGCTGAAACAAAACATGGCTGAAGAATTGAACGGTTACTTTTTGATTAGAAGACATTTCAAATCGTGGCGTAGATACAAGCAGATATCTGATATTTTGATGTTGAAAGCTGAAAGGCATTTCGCTAGAGTTCTGAAAAAGAACTTTTTCAAGCAGTGGGTTGTGTTTACAGATCAGAGGCGAATTGAAAGCGTGATGAATTTGGAAATAGCTGAAAAACATAATGAAGAACGTCTCAGTAAGAGGTGTCT
Source organism: Symsagittifera roscoffensis (assembly GCF_963678635.1). Classification (NCBI taxonomy): domain Eukaryota; kingdom Metazoa; phylum Xenacoelomorpha; order Acoela; family Convolutidae; genus Symsagittifera; species Symsagittifera roscoffensis. The sequence goes on from NC_087070.1 coordinate 36,748,353, forward strand.
GAAAGCGTGGCGCTTGATTCCTGGAATCGAAAAAGCGGAACGTGAACGCATTAATCGTCGCGCCGAATTGAGAAGTTTAGTGGCACAGATAATTCCGGACTTCAAAGGTACTTCGAATAGTGAAGAGCAAAATGATAGTTTGGAAATGGAATCCACGCCGATTCTCGGTGCTGAAGTTGACCAATCAGAAAGAGATCAAAATGATTATCTACACTATACTAGCTTTGATCTTAGAAAATAAAAACAGTTTGCTATGAAGATATGATGCTTAATTTAGGTGGTGCCATATTGCAGCTTAGTTTTGAAAATATGTAGTTTTTTTGCTGTAAATTTGTAAATATTGTTAGAAAGTTTTTTTTGTATAGTTTATTTGAAATTTAAGGTCATAAGTATTTAATGTTTAGTGCTGAGTACATTTAAATGTAGAATAACGTAAAACTTTTTCTCTCACTTTTAAGAATTCGTTGCAGTAATTATGCAAGAAAGCTTGAGAATCTGTTTTTTTCCTCGAACCGAAGTCGCACCATTTAGGGCAGTTAGTGTGCAAAGTTTATTGCAATAATCGTTTTTGCGGGACCTTTTTTATACTCTTTGAAGATAGTGGTGCATATACAAAGAAATGCAGAAATTAATGTGGCTCAGAAATTACTCCAAATTGAATTCAAAAGTACTTGATGATTAACATATCTCTTTGTTATGACTTTGTGTGTGGGGGATTGTTTGCCAAAATTGTTTTTCTGAAAATTTAAACCATTTGTCTGTACCAATATAAGTACGGAAGAAGCTCTAGGGAAGTCGGAAACGTCCAGGGAGCAGTAGTGTTCTTCCGACTTTCGATAGAAAGTGACGGAATGTTTGTGCTCCAGGTGTTGTTTTTTTTTCTCTAGACAAGTTTCGACTTTTTAACCAGCCATTGTTATCCTGAGCTCAAATTCACCTGCAATTTGTTATAGTAAAGTTGGTTAAAAGATTGCGAATATGACCAGTTTGGGACAAATTAGAAATCTCTCCAAATTGGTTGAAATAAGATATTTGCCATAATTGCTACGTTACTAGGAAATTCGTCAACTTTTCCAGGCGAACTCTGCTCTATAGACCTTGAGATGCAGTCGGAACATTCAGAGCAGTCTTGTTAGCTGTTGAAGTTGATTTTATTATTTTTTTTTGCATTTTTTACCTTTTTTAGAGCTGCTTGGTAGTTTTTGAAAGAGCTTTTCCTCTAGAAACTTGGCAAAAAAGCTTGTAAGTTTTACTAAAAAAAGTTCTGCAAAAATTATGTTTGAAGGATAGAAGTAGGATGCAAGTCGATTTTTTCCATTTATGGGTTTTGAAGGGTGTTAAAGAAACAAAAAAATGACTCAATGCTGACATCTTATATGCAAGCTTATGCAATCATTGTCCTTGACATCGTTCAATTAATGAATTAATCAGCTGCCATATTTTGTTTTGATTAATTTTTCACTCAAACCATCAATTTTTCATTTGAAAGGTTTCGAGAAATAAAGATAATGGCCCATCAATTTTTCGATTAAAAGGTTTCCAAAAATAGAGATTTCGGCGGCAGGAATTAGAGAGATAAAAACAAATTGTTCGTGTGTCGCAGTTGAAAAATGATTCCGGATCTTTGCTGTCTACCATGCTGTGATGCATTAAGTGTACAATCAGGTATCAATTTCTGAGAGTATCTTTTGGACGACTGAAAGGTTAGCGACCAATTACAGGAAGCTATCTCGACACGAGACTTTTAATGGACTTCGAAATACCACTCACCAATCATATGAATCATTATTTATTGTATTTTGTGTCAAAATAGTTTCGATACAACTGTTCTTAAAAGGCAAAGTATAGTCTGCTTTACTCAAACAAGTTGATTTGAGTCAAATTTTAAGAAAAAGTTACTCTTCAGATATTAACAATTTTGAAGCTATTTTCAGCTCAATTAAAGAGCGATAACGCACATCTTTCTTGATTGAAATTTCGTTTTGAAGCTTTTAAAATGGTAAGTAGCATATATCCGTTTTAGCTTTATAATTGGCTTAATTGTTGTTTTGATGTGTCGAGTGTTTTCTGTGAAATAAAAAAGTTCTGATTGATTGATTATCGTATTAGACAAACTTCACCTAAGCTAAAAGGATAGGAGAAAGGGACAGAGATTGAGCGTGTGATCCAATTCGTGAGATCATTGAAGATTCAATTAAGAATTTTGTTCTTCGCTAAGAAAGTTGTTTCGTGCGACTGCGATAATCGACGAGCAGTACCTTGTTGCCAAAATATCGAGCGATATTTTTGCGCTGAATAATTTTTTCAAATCTGTATTTTCGTCGGTCAAGAGAAGTATTTGAATGTCCATTCTATTCGAATTTTGTTTTTATAAGAGTAATGAACGTAGTGAAGACTCTTATATTGGTCTTGCTGGTTTTTTTGTTCTTTTTAAGAAAATCTTAAAATATTGATACATTTAGGTATATAAGCCTTTTTTAAGTTCAATTGAAATTCATTTGCTGAAGGCGATGTAAATAGCACTCTCCAAATTCGAACGTGCGAGTGGCGCCAAAATTCGTGAACGATTTCTAATTTCGAAAGTGAAGTTTTTAGATTTCCAGCGAAATATTTTACCGGTTGATCCAGTTTTCTCAAGTTGGGTTAATGTTATCAAAAAGCGCCAATCATAAATCGTTCTAGAAATTCAAAAAGCTTAAAGGGGCATCTATTTTTTTCTTTGAAATTCGAAATTTGAGATTTTTTCAACAAAGTCTGTGTTTTTTATGTTAACTTGCGCTCATTACTCTTTTCCAATCTTCGATTGGCTATGTGTTATGTTGCTTGTAAATTTACAAACTCCGATTTCAGCATATTTTTCAATTTTTTCCTTTTTGGAGGAGTAAGTGTCAAATGTGCTTCTTCTCAGTGATAATAAAGATAAAGTTCATATCGAAAACAAATGTTATCTACTCGATAGTTTTTTCCAAAATTTTATTTTAGTAGTGTTGATGCTTGATTGTAAGATTTAGAAAATGTCCAGTTGACAATTTTTTTTTGGAGGAATGGGAAAAAACTCTCTGGCATAAAGTTGATTTTTCCAGCGATTTTGAGTAACCCATTGAAAACGGTCAATTGAGGTATCATATAACTACCTTTTCAGTTGTGAATCGGATTTTAAAAATAATCAACTCCTAAAAATTGGTTTTTGCTTTTCAGACTCAAGAGCGAAGAGCGGATATTTTCTGTTCATTTATACGATGACATCTTTCCAGAAATAAGTTAATTGATATGCTTGGTATAAGTTGTGTAATCTGCTGGTTTTAATCTGCCATTTTTTGGCTACTGCATTTTATCACTACAAAAAAACAAGCCAAAATCGTATATTTTGATATGGTAATTTTTTCCAATTTTGATCTCAATTTTGATTTCATTCGTGATCGGAATTTCTTGTTCAAGGCAAAATTGGGCTAGCAATGGTTAAAATTTGAAGGTTTTGTCGAAAGAAGTGATTTACATCTTCAGTTAATGCTTTTTTTAAGCTTAAAAATTTTAAGATTTAAGATTTCTTTACATCTGTGGTAATCAATTATTTTGATCTTGCAGATATAATTCAATGACAGAAATTGGATTGTTTATACTAGTAAGTGGGTTTTAGGAAATTAGACGACAAGCAACTCAGACGATCAGAAAATAACGGAATTTAGATGATAACTTGCGTGCAAATTGCGTGATATTTGTTTACTGGCTTAAATTAATTTTTGTTTATAACACATCAGGTTATTAATGTTACTGTTGTTTAATCTATGCATTTCAAAAATGTTATTTACTTTTTCGATTTAATGTTTAATAATTAACTTACAATAATTATTTTGATCAGTTCTGTGATCATCTACTCTTTTTGTTTTAGTGTAACTTCATTGTAAACAAAAGTTTTTTTTGGCCCAAGTCTTGTCGTCTAAATTCACAGAGTTATCGTCTAAATTATGTTTTTGTACGTTCGTCTTATTTGTTGTCTCATTTCCTAGGCCTCCTAGTAAATCTATGCTCTGAGGATTTTTTTGGCAGCTGAATTTGAAAATGTGGTTGCTTGTCATGCGCCTCAAAATAGAAGAGAGCTTTTAGGTTGTCTGCAGTTTTCAGACAATTATAGACCGCAGTTTGACTTTTGACACCTGCTCATTATCACCAATGAACTCTTTTAAGGAACTAGCTAATTAATATGCTTGAAATGAGTTTTAAAATATGTTTTTTTCCCTCTGCTACAGCTTTTATTAAATTGAAAAACAAACCATAACTGGGGGAGCGTAGCGATTTAAAATCGAAGATATGATCAAAATTAAACACTTGGAGCATCATTAAATCTTTGTTTTTGCTTAAAATATGTGATGTCAGGGTTTCATTGCCTCTATTAGTTTTTTGATCTCAATGTTATTTTATTTGACAGAAATTGATTTATATAATAATTGAGGCTCTTAAGACAAGTTTTCGCTTTTAGATTTTGAAATATCTGTTGCTTGTCATGTCTCTTAAAATAGAAGAAGGCTTTTAGGTTGTCTACTCTTTTCAAAAATGATAGCTAGCTGTTTGACTTCTGACAACTGCTCATCTTCTCACGTGCTTATCAATAACAGGGCATCATAGATACTTTGCTCATGATGAACTTGCAACTAACTTCAAATGATAAACCTCATCGTCAATTTTAATTCTATTCATTGTTTATTTGTAGATTATTTTTGAACTAAAGAAAGTTTTTAAGAACAATTTTAAATTTTTGTTTGTGTTAAAGGATTGTTAACTAAAATTATTAACTATTAGAATAAGACAGTTTTCCAGCTTTTGCTCGCCAAGACATTTCTAGAACTTTTTGTTGAGATTGATTTATGCTTTGTATTTTATATGACACACACAGTCAGGAACAATTGCCTATTTGACTGAAAATTACCGTAATTTTAACATCAAAAGCATTTGAATTGCATTATATTTAAATCGGCTTGGGGAAGTTGAAATGACATCATTTCGAGACAGTTTAGTAAGGTCAGACTATTTTCAGAAAAGTGTTTCCTTCGCCAAGTTCTCCCGAAGGCGAAAGGATCTCGAAAAGAGAGCGGATTCCTTTCCGCCGTGGAACAGAAATTTCGGCTACGATTTTGAAACGACAAGCAGTGAACAGTTATCAGAATGTTCCGTAAAAACTGACGACTTTTTAAATTTTGATTTCGACAAAAAAGCATCTCATTTACGTCATCATGATTGCCAGTCATCGAAGTTACAAAATGAAGTTATTGATTGTGAAAAACAAAGCTCTTCATCGTATAGCAATAACAATTTGCATCCAAGATTTTTGAATCGGTTACCAGCGACTAAAATTTGGTTAGTTTCTGAGCTTAAAGCTTTTTCACGAAAAAAACGAAGACGCAAATTCCTGAAAAGGTCAAGAACATTTCACTCTTATGGGGGATTTAGACTATCAGCTACATATAGCTCGATTCGAATCTGTCAAAATAAACGGGATAAATTGAGTTCGACAAGAGCTATGGAACGTTTGAAGGCTTCCGTTTTATGCAAAGAGGTCTCCGATTTAGCAAAAGATCAGCTTGATATCATTTTAGACCGCGAAGACCTGAATTCTGACTATGTTTCAAACATCACCGATAACTTTGAAGTTATCAAAGAAGCCTCTCAAAGTATGGTTTCAAAATTGGTGACCATTGAAGACAATTTGGCGCCAAGATTTGACTTCGATGAAAATACACGAGCCAATGGTTTTTGGTCCTTGTGTCGGATTTGCAAGCTATGTCTTATGAGACTACAGGAGTTGATTAATTACGTGACCAGTTATCACTACCAAAGCACGTTGCTGAAAACTAAAAACCCGCTTCGAGATTTACAAGCTTACGCGCAATGCTTGAGCGCACTTGGAAAATGTTTGGATTTTGTCGTTGCAAACGAGGAACTGTTTATACAGGGCAACAATCTGATTATATCGCTGGAAAATCATCCACAGAAGTTAATCGAAGAGCTGTATGACAGCTTCGAGGAGCTACCCAGAGCCCCGTTTTACGGTCGAACTATTGGATTCCACTATGATCCGAGTTTAGTAAACCCTTTACTTGCCATAGTCGTATCAGAGTTATCATACGCAGAGTTATACGAATCGAACGGCTTTGCACGTAAAGCCACGGCGTTTCTATCCGGCGGCAAGTTCTACTTGAATAACAAACTTAGAGGTTACGCAATGGATGTTTTATCAAGGCTATGTGATATGAGCTTTGGCAAATCTTTTTGGAGTCTGACGGAACTAAACATGATTCAACATGTACCGAGTTTGGTATGTAATTCGGTAGAAGTGAACAGAGTGATAGAATTGGAAAAAACTACTCTTTTCATGATGCCGCCGGTGATATCAGCTGGAAAAATGTTTGAACCGGTCGAAGTGCCATACCCTCACACCTCCGAATCAAAGGGCGAAAACTCGCCACCGTTTTTTATGCGACTTATATCATATCTCACCAGAGAAGGAATGGTTCCCGAAACAAGCGTCATTTCCACTAGCGGTACCCAAGTTGCAGTAGCGGCTACAGGAGTTCTCCAAGGGTACCCGATTCCGACTACCGCGACGTTGGTGAACCCTATGGGCGCGATGACATCCGCTGTTACAAGTCAAGCCACAGCGGCACTAACAAACGCAACGAAAGCTCAAAAGAAGAAAAATCCGAATATAGCACCGTTAAGTGACGCGATTGTGATTCACTGTCATGGCGGAGGTTTCGTATCACAGTCGTCGAGAAGTCACGAGATATATCTCAGATCGTGGGCCAAAGCTCTCAACATTCCAATCGTAGCAATTGACTATTCGTTAGCGCCTGAGCATCCGTTCCCGACTGCTGTTGACGAATCTTTCTACTGTTACTGTTGGATTTTGAACAACTTGGAGAAGCTCGGTTGCAAAAGATCGGCCAAGATATGTTTAGTCGGCGACTCGGCGGGCGGGAACTTGGTTCTAGCAATTGCATTGAGGTGTATCCAGACATACATCCGGAAGCCGGACGGAATCGTGGCTGTGTATCCAGCGGTGTTTCCCCAGTACGCACTGTCCCCGTCGCGAGTTCTAAGTGTAATGGACTGTTTGCTGGCAGTAGGGATCTTGGACCAGTGTTTGCTTGCATATCTGGGTGAGGAGGATCCGTTGCCGTCGTTTAAATTAAGTCGAGTCTTGGAACACTATCAAGGAGAGTGGGAGTACAGGTAAGACTTGCAGAAATATTGCTTGAGAGTTTTGATCAAACCAAGCACATGCTTGTTGAAAAGTTTTTCTTACGAATTATTTGATATAGCAATAAAAGAAAAAAGATATTAGTTTTCAACGTTGCCTTTCACAGTATTCTGACATGGTCATTTACCGTCACTATTTTACGGTATACTACGGTTTCTAAGTATTTTTGTATTTTTGCAAATTTGTTTTGTATTTTTGCGTATTAATGAGTGGTGTCCAAAAGTTCCCAGAAAGGATATTTCAACTCAATAATCATTTCTGGTTCATGTGTTCTTATTCCATGGAAGTTTAGGCTCTCATCTTTTCTTGCTCTGCCAAATAACCCTAAAAAACTGGTTATATATTTTGCGAGTCCAAAATGAGGGTCCAAAATCTCATGGAATATGAACACATGAATCAGAAGTAATTGAGTTAAACATCTTTTCTGAGAACTACGGGACACCGCTCACTGATCCGCAAAAGATAACCATTCAACAAATTCTCAAAATACTAAAACTTTTAATATTTACAGAGAAAGAGTCCAAAGATGTTTTAATTTTCAAGGGATAGGAACGTTTGAATCAGAAACTATCCAAACCGACATAAGATACACCCAGATTTTGACCCGTAATCACAAATATTTTAGAAAGAAAGTGTCGCGTCGTGTCAGATCTTGGATATCAAAAAAAATGTAGTTTGTTGCTGTTTTTTGTTCAAATGATCTCAAATTGATATTGATAAAGATTATGTTGTGTCTGCTATATATTTTGATTCAAAAGTAACATGTCTTGTCGGTTTATTAAGAGTCGATGAACGTAGATGAACTCGTATATTGGTCGCGATGATTTTTTTGTTTCGTTCTTTTTAGGAAAAGTCTGGTTCAGGCTCAAATTTACGTTTGCGCTGTTTGACTTTTGATTTCTTTTTTAGTTCAGTTCAATTCCTTTGCAATAAGGAAGGCAGACTCCACTATCGAACAGCAAACGTGTGAAGGTTACAAAAACGTGATTGACTTCTAGTTTCGAAAATGGAATTAATTCTCATATTTCCCTGCGAAATGAAAATTTTTCTTATAGATTCAGTTTTCGCAAATTGGGTTAGTTTTGTCAAAAAGTGCCAAGCATTAAGTGTTCTGGATCTTTTTTGTCTGCAAATCAAAAATTGATCTATTTTTTTTTTTAAGTTCGAAAGGTTTTTCAAAAAACAATTCAGTATTTTTTTCTGTTTACTTGCGTTCATTGACTCTTTTCCAACTGTCTGTTGGCTATGTTCTGATATCTGAAATAACTAAATATTACATGAAAATTTACCTTTGAACTGTTGATAGTTGAGATGTGATGTTTGCATGTTTGTTCCAGTACCGATCTGAGCGAATGGTAATAAATTAACTAACCGCTTAATAACATCTGATTGCTATAAACTTATTATAATTGTTCTTTTTCCGCATATGCTTATCTGACCGGCACATTTTTTGCTTAGGGGGCTGATTTCAGGCGGAAAATTTTGTCTAAAGCTTCGATGTCTGGAAGGAGGTTAATTTGCAGTTGAAACTTTGAAAGAGATTTTTGAAACTTCGAGCTGTTAACTAATCTGAATGAACTTTAATTCAGTTCTCAGCTTTTTACTCTTGCGAGGAGCAAGCGTCAGCAAATCGGAATATATTTTTTTTCAGGTTGAGAACTAGTTTAACAAAATCATTTGAATCACTCATGAAGCAGTTCGCATATCTGTTTTGATGGAAGGTTTGCTCAACAGTTATTTTCGAGCATTCGATTTTTTTTTGTGTTGGAAGTTAATTTTTATTTCTTTTTTTTTCCGCTTAAAATTTGTCGTTTTTTAGCTCGCTTTAACGTTTTATTCGGCTCAAATGGTTTCAGTTGATATTATATCTGTTTAGATGCCTCATAATTTGTCTTTTGAAGGCAAAATTTTTTTCGTCTCAACGATCGTCTGCCCCATTTTTTTTTATTTAGTAACCGCTTGATAAATTTAGTTTTTCAAATTATTTAATATTGACAATTTTTTTCTGAGCATCTTTTCTCAAATTGAACTTCTCGAGACAAATTTAAAAAATAACACGCATAGCTGGTTCCTGTGCAAGTAGCACAGAATGTTACGACCATTGTCTTAAAAAATTCAACAAAAAAGTTTTTTTTTTCAAATTAAGGCGTGGTGTGATAAAAGGAGCTGAACAAAAAACTGGAGATTAGGTATATTCGACAGCGATAATAAAATAACCAAATTGAAAAAGTTTTTTTTGAACTTCTGGCAATTTTGATTTTATTTTTAAGCTAAGTTTTTATTTTTAAATTAGGCTATTGTAAGCTTTTAAGCAGTTAAAATAAGACCGCTCGCTAGCTTTATTCGCTCGAAATAAGATGAAAAGACAAAAATTTCAAACGGGTTTTTCTCGACACTGGGATAAAAGTTTTTTAATGTGGTTCGAATCACGACTGTAAGGGCTTTAATATGATATATCACTCAACTAAGTCCGATGATTATTTATGGTGGCTGATTTTGCGTGGGAAAAAAAGAAAAAACCTGAAACACACGAAAAAAAGTTCCTCTCATTTTCAATGGTCGGAACATTTATTCGATGTTTTTAGTTGCTTCTTTGTTTTTTTTCGAGTCTGTGACTTCCCTCCTATTTTCGTGGCTTCGCTGCCATGGTATTTTTGTGTTGTATGGCAATTGGTGCAAAGTTCAGCTTCTCCTGTGTGCTTTATTTTTCATTTTTAAAATTGAAACTGTCTGTGGAAAGTTGCGTCCTCACAAATACAGTTCTTCATCCAACTCCACCTGTAAACTAACTATGGTGTGATTGTGTAAATTCTTCTCTTGACGATGAGCTAACTAATTACCTTTGTTTATTTACGCTAAATTGTTGCTTTACTCTCTGTTGTGTGCGGTTGCAAAAATGGATAAGCAAAATCAACTTAAACGAGCAACGGCTATTTCCAATTTTTTTTCTGACTGAAATCGTATTTGAAACTCATTTAAATTTTCACAGACTGCTCTTTTTGTTTAATTTTGTCTAGTCGGAACCTTTGCAATTGTGCATTTGGTAGTTCTGATACTTGTCTGTTGGTTAGGCTATCTGAGCCATCGGTCAGTGGAATTGGCATGGGCGCTGGCGGATCTGGCCTGGCTATGTTACCCACTCTGGCATGTGGGTCCTGGCTGTACCGCCTGGTGAGAAAGCCGAACTCAGACAGCAACAACAGACAGAAGCAAGGAACAACCCCAAGTAAGCTCTAATCATCTTCCTGAGCGTTAGAATTTTAGGTTATTTTCTGCTAAACAAAAAGAAAGGTTAACTTTCAAGCATCGAAAACAAGAAAATTGACGTTTTTTGGGTTGGGTAATGTTGACTCACACTCAAAAAACGAGCACGGCTCATGGTGGGGCTCAAACATTCGACCGTTTGATCGAGAGATGGAGACGTAACCACTTCACCACCGCTGACCTCGCCACCGCTCCCCCTTGATTTAAGAAAATGCTTCCGGCTAAGCCTAAATTGCCCATGGTCTTTTTTTACGATTGGACGTATATTCAGATTTTTGGCTGCAGGATTGTCAAGTTTTGTACCCTGTCAAAATCCCGACCGTTAAGCAGAGTTTTTGAGTAAGTTTGATAACAATTTGAAAAGTTTTTAACCTATTCGAATGTTCCAAATCGTAAGGTGGAAAATAAAAACTTTGAATTGAGAATATATAGATTAAACTGCTTTGGATTTTGCTTGTTTTTTTTCGTAGTAGTTTCTTGCTCTACTAATCAGAAGTGCTTATTCATTTAGCATTGTTTGTTTTCAAGTGAGTGGCCCAAATGATCAGAAGAATGGAGAAATATCGCCGAAAGAACCCACTGAACTGGAGTCATCAGACGATATCTTGAAAGAGTACAAGCTGGAGATGGTCGAAAACTCAGACTGGATCTCGATATCCAGGTGTAGCAGTGAATCCTCCCAGACACTCGAAGCGGCAGAAGCAGTCAAGATTGTGGACGATGATTCAACTGCTCAGATTGGTCCTCTAGAGCAAGACTGCATCACAGAGCAGCCGACTCATGATCTTCGAAAGGGGTCGCTACCGAAGATCCCGGATCCAATGATAAACGTTGAAGCTCAATTGAAGCATTTGAATGAAAAAACAGAGGCGAAGAAGGCGTCTGACAAAAATGACGGCCCTGAAAGTGCAAATGCGAAATGTGAGTTGTTGGAACCCCCTTTGGGCTCAAGAAGGTCATCCAAAGATTCAACAAAAAGCGAAACGAAAAAATCAAAGCAGAGAAAAAGTTCGAACGATAATCCAATAGGTGTACCCGGTAGCAGTAATTTGACAAGTAGTCCGGGGTTTATCAGTAGTCGCGCGAATGCAGCGCGGAATAAATTGGGATCGAGTTTCAAGCAAATGACTCGACGTGCTAATAAAGCACCAGCTGTTGCTCACGGAAACCTGGGAAATAATGAAGACATCGATGAAAGCTTAAGTACTGATTGCAAAGGTCATCATATAGTGTTAACTAGATCAATTAGTATCACTAAGTCATCTAGCTTACCATCTTTGGATTCGCATGTAATTTTGAGCAGTGAAGATACCTTTGATAGAGTGAACACATGTAAAGATGATTCAATAACTGCTACACATGGTGCTAAATCAACCAGTAACTGGTTTGGACAAGTTGCCCCGGCAGCTGCGGTTCCCCTGGAAACGTTATCGATAGATTCAAAAGCTTCGAAAAGTTCTAATAAAAGTGCGACCTCTGGTCAAAGTTCAAATGAAAAGAGCCAACAATATGTAGACTTCGAAAATGAATTGAAGTTTTTGAAGGCCAAAAAGAAAAAGGCAATTTTGGACACAATAAGAAACCCGCATGTTAAAAACCCGCTACACTGTCCCTTGATTGCAAGTGACGAGGATTTGCGAAAACTGCCCCCAGTAAGTATCTTATGTGGTGCAATGGATCCCCTTCTAGACGAAAGCGTCGTATTCGCGAAACGATTGAAAAAGTTGAATAATGATGTTACATTTGACGTCTTGGAGAGTTTGCCTCACGGGTTTCTCAATTTCGTGTTGGTTAGCAAACTGTGCCGAGATGCCTCAGATTTATGCCAGAAAAGAATTTCTGATGTTTTGAATCAAAGCAACTCAGCAGCTTCAAATCAGTCAACGTCAAAAACGAATTCGTCCGCGAGTGAAATCGATCCTAATCGATCTGAAAGTATTCAAAATGCTGGGAAAAATATAGAAACTGGCAAAATAGAGACTGCAGTGTAACTATTTAATTTCATGTATTCTATTATTTTGTAGATTTAATTACGAATTTTGAATTGCAGTTTAAGCATCGCCGTTTTAAGTACCCAGTTCAGTTTGAAAAAACTACGTTTTTGTATGACTATTTTTTTTGAATCAGTTTAGGGAAAAAGGAAATAAAACTAGTAAAAAATATTTGTACCTAGTCAAAGCGTTGAATTATTTGACTACGTTTAATGGAGCTACTATAGTTTGGAGGAAAAACTTCGGAAACTACGAAAAAGTATTTCAACTCAATTTTTTGAAACTTGAACCACGTACAAAATGGTTTAAATGGTATCTAATCGCGTAATGTGTAACAATTAGTTTGTCCCAATTCAAACACTCAACTAGACGAACAATAATTTGAGAGAAAAGCATCCTTCTATATTGGAACTTTGGGCGCCTATGTTTTTCAGATGGTCCACAAACTACCTTCAAAACAACAATGTCAAAAAAAAACACGCTGATGAATTTAGATTTCAAAATATATAATCAAGATTTTAAAAACACATTAAACTGTTCAAAAAAATTGAAATGAAATGAAGCACACCTATTAAATGATATCTCAAATCCCTCGTGGTGATGCATCGCAACACCTGACGTTATAAAAAAATATCATATATTGGGATTTCGACTGTAGCCGTTCTATAAGAAAGGCTATAAACCGACTTTCCATTTAGGTCAGTCTTTGCGTTTACTAGGAGGCTTGAAATTGTCGTTCAAAAAATAGTGTCTCAGCGTCATTTGAAAAATAAAAAAAATTTGGGCTCAGTTTTTGATAAATGATATTCTGAATTGTCTTCAAGCTAATATAACACAATTTGGCGTTATAAAACCGTATTTACAACTATTTAACTTAAACGTGAGAGATTTGGATTTTAGACGTCTGAGCGGAAAAATTGATTAATGTTTTTAATTTCTAAACTGCGATTTCATTGGCGTTGACGAAAACTCCAAAAAAACACGATTTCCTACGAAAAATAGACAAAAAACAGACAATCTAAACGTGTTGAGATAAATCAAAATACCTAGCAAAATAGTTACTCATGCGAAAAAACACGATTTCCTACGAAAAATAGACAAAAAACAGACAATCTAAACGTGTTGAGATAAATCAAAATACCTAGCAAAATAGTTACTCATGCGAGAGTTACTCATAGTTACTCATAGGGAGAGTTGTATTAGTATGGCTCTACTTTTTTCCAATGTAACTCCCTAATAAAAGAGCTCGTTTCTTGGCACCTTTCAACGCTTTCAACCCAGTTGCTCTAGAAACCGAAAGACTTTTTGCATGAAAATTGTTATGTTGATAAAATTAAGGAATTAAAAATAACATATCTCAACGCCAGTTTCGCAATGAAAATATGCACTAAAAGTATATAATAAGAAAATACTTTTTCAAAGTTTCAGAATTTTTCCACAAATAGTTTGAGCAAGAAATATTTCTTGATTTGAAGTCATATAAAAGGTCCTTTAGATAGTTTAAAAATGACGTTCGAAAACTCTTTTTCAAAAAATCGAAAAATAACTAAGAACATAACAGACAAATAACTAAGCAAAGCACAAAACATTTCGACTTTTGATTGATAATAATCATAACAATAATAATATTGAATTAAGCCCTCAAAGCGGGGATTAGTTGCTCTTAGTCATTGATAACAAAGTTAGTAAAATAAACCTAAAAACCATGACTCTGAACACATCGAGTATTTAAATGTTTGTTGTTTGTCAACCAAAAACAGGTTCAAATTCTTTCTAAAAATTACAGGTTCTTGAGAAGGATCATAGCCAGGCAAATTGTTCGATCTCGCGAGGGTGTTTGACATTTCTGCGACTCGATAAAAAAAAATTTACAAAGATTGCTCCGTGTTATCAATGGCATTCTCAAAAACGTCTTGTTTCCTTTTCGAGTTGAATATGGGCCATAGTCAATTGTCTAAAAATGGAGAAAAATTTATCGGCAACTTGTTATTAAGAATGTCAGTCACCAAAATTAAATCGTTTTTAAAAAACGTCAGTTAATTTAGCTACAGTTTGCTTTTATCCAAGTAAAAAATGTAATCCTCATCATTCAATTCATGTTTTTTTAGCACCAATTTATACATTGTCGTTTAAATTTTCTATTCACTTACATTGGTTTTTAGTCGCAAACCAAACATCAGATGCATAAAAAATTATTGATAGTAAGCAACTTTTAAAAAGCGAAACCCGAACAGAGCTACTCTTCTGATGTTTTTAAATTTCATGTTTGCTTTTTAGGCTTTTCGGTGATGTGGTATATCTATGACATTTTGAAATTGCACCAAACACCAAGGTCTTTCAAACTTTTTTCACTAAGGTCTTGCACCAAACACCTTGTCTTTTAAAACTATTTGTTCTCCATCAATAGATAAAAGATCGCTTAAATTATATCGCTCGTTAGTTTTTTGAAATCTAATTGGTTCAAGTTTCTCAAAATTGAGGTCAATTCTTTTTTCTGCTGCCCAGGTTATTACCAGGTCCACACAGTCTGTTTTAATCGAAGAAAGGTCAAATCAATTTCCAATTACTTTTGTATCGTCAGCATATAAAAAGGAAGTGTTGTCAATAATTTCTGGCACATCGTTTTTATATAAAGACAACTAGAAATCTGCAAAAATGGATCCTCGTGGACCACCACTCGTTAAATTGCGAGAATGAGACAATGTATTACGAAGAAAAAGTATTTGTTTTCTGTTTGTGAGATATGATGCAAAAAATTTATGAAGCTCATAGTCAAAGCCTATTTTGGAGAGCTTGTATAAAATGATGTTATGGCTAATAGATTCGAAAGCTTTTGCAATATCTTTAAATAGCTTGAGAGGTCAATCTCCTTGTTCTAATTTCTTGTATACATCATCACAGTAAAATATTAGGTTTGTCAGTCGAATGATGTTTTCTAAATCCATGTTGGTTTTTACACAACTTTCTTTGAATGAACCCTTTTATCTTGTTATTTAAAACTCGTTCAAATATTAGGGCGAGGGCAGGAAGTTTTGAAATTGGCCTGTAGTTTTCAATGTTCATACGAGAAACTTTTTTTGTGAAGGATTAATGTGTGCTATTTTGCAGATATCTGGAAACTGTTTTTTACTGACTATTCAATCGAACAGTTCAACAATATCATTCAAAATGAACCTTAAAACGAAAATTAATTTGATAGGTGATATACCATCAACTGAACTGGTTTCTGATTTGCATCTACTCAATTCGTTAAGAATTTCGAATTGCCAAACGAAAATATCTGATAAGCATATTCCTGGAAAAACACTTTCGCTTGGAACATTCAATGGTCCGTTAATTATTTTGTACACAGATGCAAGAAAACATACTGGTATTTTTGTATGAAATTTTTTCGGGTACTTTTGCGTTTATCGATCTGAGAAATTTGCAAGTTTTTTTAAATCATAGTCTTTCATTGACTCAAAGTAAACGGCTTTGTCTACTTTTAAAGAATCTTTCATTTCTTGGTTGCAGCGTTTAACTTTCGTAGAATAACTTTCTTATAATTAAGAGTTACAATAAGTATTTTTCAATGCCACCTGAAGGCGGTTTTCAGTTTTATTGAGTGTGATGACATCCGATGGTGAGCTTTAGAGCAACAAATTGTCTTTTTTGGAATATATTTATTAACGGCTTAAAATTACAACCCACAAAACGTTTCAAGCCTTTTATTTGCATCATTCGAGCAATGAAATCTAGTGCTTAAGAAAAACAAAAGCAATGATTCGGAGTTTGCTTTACGGATACAGTAACGGTTTAGATTGATATGTTCTGTTTCAGTTTCAACTGCTATTTGACAGGAAAGTGCAGGATGATCTGTGAAGTTTTGGTTTATTTCGAAGTGATTACCTAAAAAAGGGTTGTCTGTTAATAATACGTCTCGCTGTAAAACATCATTATCTGTCAATGAACCAAGATTGGACTTCGCAATTGAATCCAAAAAACTGGATTCACGTTGATCATCACTTGACAAAGTATTCTAATCAACTGAAGTTAAGTTCAGATCGCCGCATTAAATCCGTTGTGTTCAAGTTAGATTCTACCATATGAAGGTTGCGTTGTTTGCTCACTTCACTCAAATTTTTTTTCAAATATAATCCGTTTAGAGTATGAGGAATGTCATGCGGTGGATTGTAAATGACTGTTACGCAAATTTTCAAGTTATTCAGCTTCACAAACAAAGATAAACCAAAATCATAAATAACTGATTAATCATCGATAAAATTTAACTTAGATGATGTTTCAACCGCAAGTAGGACTCCTCTATGAGGTCCAGATTTCCAATCAGAACGGTGAATTTTTCATATACATCTGTGCAGAAGACTGCAGTATTTTCAACATGTTTATCCAACCATGTTTCACTTAGGGCAATAATGTCAGGTTGATGGATATGCAATAAATTGTCAAGCTTGATTTTCCGTTCAATTGTTACAATTGATCTGCAATTAAGTGACAAAAATTTATTGTCATTTGGTAGTCAAGAATAAGAGTTCTCTTTTCCAAGAATTCGATCCCACTCAGATTGAACCTCTTTCTGACAGTCAATTGTGTACGTGCCAAAAACAAGGCTTCCAGCCTTTATTTTGAATTCTGGTTTTTCTTTTTGCATCAAAGAACTCACATCGTATCTATGTTTCAGATTTTTCCTTTCGTTCTGACAGTCCGCATAATTCATAAATTCCTTGATATACACATTCGAATTCTTTAGCTTTCTCAATGACACAAAAACAAATTTTGGATGCCAAGGAGATGGAATGTAAAACACAAGAGGTCTTGATTTGTATGTTTAACTTTACCAAGTCTAAAACATTCGCTCACAGTAATTTTTTAAAGTTCCATCCTATCTCTGAACAATCGCAGCACACTATTACTGCCCCTTTTAGTTTGTACAACTCTATCGTCCTGTATATTTTCTGCTAATCCATATATCACTAGTTTTTTCCCTATAAGACTAGAGTCTGTTTTACCTTGGTTTGGAGTGGGAGCATTATTAGTTGTCGAAGATGAACTGCTCTATTTTGATTTCTGTAAGCAGAGGTACTCGCCAATAAAGTTGAGACTAAGAGAGAAAAAATTAAAAAAAAAGATTAATTCAGACACATAAAATAGTAGTTAAAAAAAGGTTTTATAAGTAGTGGTTTAACTCGAGCACACAAAATCTCCAGTCCATTTTGGTGATAGGGAGCATAGGGAAATCATTTTGTTGTTTTAGAAAGTCTGATTACCCTTGTAACCAGCCAACTACTCCGCAAAATGTGGCAACCCAAAACTGTACGCCGGTATTTTGTGTTTACGCTAATTAGAGAGATTAACATTCGTGTCCCAATAATCATTGCTTTTTGCGCCTGTTAAAAACTTATTTCAGTTGATAAAAACATGTTTGGGCGCAAATTATGGAAAATCCGTTTGAGCTCTAGTTTAAAGTGCTCTCAAAATCGCAAAGCTTTAGTTCTGGCAGTGGCTGTTCATGCACTTTTGAAAAAGGAAAATGGCTGTTCACTTATATTTTCACCGACAAACTTCGCAGACTGAACTTACAGACTTCTTTACAGGATTGAGAAAGGCGCAAGTTTGATGTTTTTTTCTTCAGTAACACTTTGTGTTGTGTAAAATTAATTGTTTTTTCTTCTAGCCAACGTGTGTTCGATTCTTGTGTTGATATTTTCCAGCAATTGAAATTTCAATTGGTTATTTCCATAAGTATCCGCCTGTTGGGTTATCCGCTTATTAAAAATGCACTTATCGCTGCCTGGTAATTACAATTAGAGTATATTTGAAAAAAAAGTGTTGAAAATTGCATCAGTGAAATAATGCTATTATCAATAAATTTGAACGTAACTGACTTCAATCATCTAAGTTTCAAAGCGCTTAAAAAAGCTTCGAAAACTAGGTTTTCTTTCCCAAATTTTTAGAATGAAATGATAAATTAAATTTTTAATTCAGCTTTTCTGGAAAAAAATTATTTTGGTTTGAATTTTTTTTTCATCATTCGACTATTCATTACAACAATTTAACGCTCGGATGCATTTTGTTTTTGTCGGCAATAGTTTAACGAAAAACGAAAATGCAACCGAATGGGAAAATCGTTTCCGATTGATAACATCGAAATTGTATAATTTTTTGCTATCAGAAAGCATACAGATTTTTTGGCAGTTACCTGCTGAATTATTCGTCTTCAACATTCTGATGTTTTATTATATTATTGTTGTAGAAACAACAAAAATTAGTTTTTGTTTATGTCTAATCAAATATTTCATATGCGTACGAAAGAAAAAAGGAGCTTTTTTCACGGGCAGATAGAGACAAAAAAATTGGCGTGTTTTGGTTTTCAAACGCCCAAGCCAAATATTTTGCTTTCAGGTTTTTGTTGATTCGACTGCCTCAAATTGAGATGTAAGATTTGGCTGAACGTTTTAAGACATGGCTTATGTGTTTGTTGTGCAAGATTATGTGTTTGTTGTGCAAGATGTGGATCGATACAAACTTGAAAAATTCGTTTTTGGATATTTCATTTAGTCAGTCAAATATAACTTGTTAGGTAATCATTTTTGTTATTCGCAAGGTGTTCTTGGGTATTGCGACCCGGTTCTGGCCTTTTTGCTTTTAAATTTTTTTCACAGATTGGTGAAAAATAAAATGCTAATGTTGCCAAGGTGCGAACGGTAATGCTATACTTTTTAGCATTCGCACCTTGGCAAATTCAACATTTACATATGTTAACGGGAAAGAACGTTGGAAATTTATTTTTAGTTAGTTTCAGCCAATCAGAATTACTAACCTTTCGATATCACCGTTCGCACTTTGGCAAATTCAAATTTTCTATTTCCATTCTGTGTACTAGGGCGTTATTTTGATGTCTACGGTAAACATTTTTTACAGTGATCTTAAACGTTCTTCTGTGATAGCAGGCAAATAAGCTGACAGAAGAAAAGCCGGCACCGAAAAAGCTGATAATGGACGAGTGTTTCAGCCGACCACTTGTCGCTTTCAACAATTTGTCTCCTCTTGTCTGAATTTTTGCTTGTACATTTTTCTGCGACTGCTTTTTTGCCCATTTTTCCGAGAAGAAGTGTTACATTTTGATGCATTCTCAGAATACACAAAAAATTCTAAGTATCAGTAATATCGGAAACATCCGATTTTGAAATATAGGCAGAGGCTCCAATTGACAAGCAGCCTGCAGTTTTTAGGCACTTTTCGGAAACTTTTGACGAAAAAATTGCGTTTTTTCGGCGCGTGCTCCCATCTCAAAATTAGTTATATTGGCGCCAAAGGCGCCTTTAGAAAAATGTAAGCTTGGTCACCCAAAAACGGATGTCTTGAAGTTATGCCAAGGAGGGGACCCTTTGGAAAAAGTTGGCAACCAGAATTAAGGGGAAGAGGCAGTCGCCAGACCTACCCCGCCCCCCTCCGCACTCTAATGCCAGCAGGTGAGCTGGCTTTTAAGGATATATTTTAAGCTAGTAATTTTTTTAAATACTGTGTTGCAGCGCAAATATAAAACAATAGTACAAATGCATATAAACGTAAATGTGCGAGAGTATAAATGCATATAAAAGTAAATGCATACAGGGACAGTAGCCAAGCGTATACATGGTGCGTCCCGGCGGGTCCGGCGCCGGTTCGAATCCCGACTAGGTCATTTCCTTTCTAGAACTCGAATGTGCACCGAACCTGATGGGATGCTCCGTAACCAGGTTCGGTCCCCCCCCCCCCCCAAACCGATTTTAACCGTCTTTTCGCTCTAATTTGGTTCAGCCTTGATTAAGGCTGACCTTTAAAAAGAGCAATTTGTCTCAAGGACAAATACTGGCCATTTTTGCAGCTTGCTTTGAGTTATGGAGTTTTTTGTGCCGATGTGACCGATGTTAACAATACAAAAGTTTGGTAAAAATATCATTCTTACCGATAAATTGAGTATTATTGTTACCGAGTTATTTTGCCGATAAAATGCTCGAATTAAATTGTTGAAACCCGATATTTTTACAATCCGTGGAGATTGAGGCGCACATTTTGGCGCCCCACAAGGGACCACGAAGTCCGAAGTTACTCACGAAACCTGCACACGACGAAGTCGACACAAGGAACAACGAAGTTATTCACGAAGAGCCCAAGGGACACGATTCAACAATCTGCACAAAGGACCCAATTCCATTTGCATTGATTCGGCCGTGACCTTCCTATTCTTCGGATAAATTAGCCCAGCAGAATTGCGTGCGAAATTAGTCGACTGATGATACGGGTGATTCACAAAACCAGAGTTACGAACGAGATCGACAGCGAGCAGGTCAGGTGATTCCTTGGCCCCTGCTGAAGATCCCTCGCCCGAAGAAGAGCCTCCCGCCGAAGAGGAGCTTCCCGCCGAAGGAGAGCGGCTGTCGAGTGCAACTGAGACGCTTTGTGTGAGTAGGAGTCAACAACAGACGTTTTGTGGGAGTTAAAGAAGGGATCTCTGCACAACAGATCTTGGTGGCCACATCTGTTCTGCGACTGACCGAAGGCGACAGTCTGTCCTGCGACTGACTGTTCTGCGACTGACTGCTGCACCACAGATCTGCGACTGACCGAAGGCTTGACAACCCGAAACCGGTGACCACTCAATCTCCAAAAAATCGTAAAAAAAATGTAAGACTAGTCTAATCTTTACAAACCATTCTTTGCAATAAAATTACGTACGATGTGTTATTGTGTATCCCAACTCATAGCAAGCTACAAGTGGTAATTTTTTCTCGATACCAAAAATTTTTGGATATTTGTGAACAGAATATTAATCCGTGAAATCGGATCATAGACAAGGGGTACTAGACTAGTTTTTTGGATTGGCTTATGACTCGAACCTGCTGACCAAAATTTTCCGAAAAAATTTTGGGAAAAAAGTAAAAATTTCCAAAAAATCGTCAAAACGTCCCCATAATTCTGCGAAACTGTGCTGTAACATGACACTAACCTTATGGTAAGTGGTCTGGTAGCGAAATATTAGGCAAATTAATTTGAGTTTTTTCATCCTCAGGTTTTTTCCGCGTGTGTTGTTGGAACTTAACCGATTTGCCTGATTCTCCAACCCCATTGGTAAACTTAAGGTTTACAACGACTTGATACCTGTTTGCATCCGTTCGCTTTTCAAAACATTCGTTTCGCAACGACTGACTAAGTGGTCCGGGACGGTAAAATTAAGCAAGTTAAGTTGTTGTCTTTCATCCTCAGGTTTGCTCCGCGTGTGTTGTTGGTTTTCAACCGACTTGCTTAATTCCCAAACCTCTTGGTAATTCGTCGAGCTACTAGCCGATTAGTAGTGACGCACCGTCGTACGACCGTTCAACAAATTTCGTACGCCGTAACATCATCCTAAGTGGTCAGGGAGGTGATATTAAGTAAGTTAAGTTGGTTTTATTCATCCTCAGGTTTACTCCGTGTGTGTTGTTTGATATCAACCGACTTACTTAATCCCCAGCCCCATTGGTAACTTTACTCACCGAAAACCGTTCCGAATCGCCCCGCAAACGCCCGATAACCGTTAAGTATAGTTTGAGTTAAGTATAGACCCTAGAGCCATGGATGAGAACTTTCAGAAGAGGGTTCAAAGGTTATTTGCGAAGCGAACCAAGCTTGAAAATGAACTGTACAAGTGCCATGAAATTATATTTGACAACATTGAAAGTCAGAGTCGCTCATCAAAGATTGACACTCAGATTCAGAATTGCAAGAGCCTGATAGAGACTGCAGTTGAAATAAATGAGGAATTGATTAAGTTAGCTTCTAAAAGTGTTGATCCTGATAAATTGATACCAGCGCAGGATATGTGGCTTCATACGGTTACATCAAGAAACGATACAGTTTTACAGAAGGCTGCATCATATAAAGCTGGCTTAAACGTTGAACCTGAGGAAACAGAGCTTGACAATGTTGCAGAATCGTTAAGTACGATCGTAACAACACAAGCACAAGATTCACATGAAGCAGATGCGCGCTCTAAGGTGTCGCGGTACAGTAGTCGACATCATAAATCAGGTTCGCAAAAATCCAGTCGCTATACCGTCGCGCAGTCAAAAACATCAACTGAGAAGAGGCGAGATTTGTTGGTTTTGAAGAAGCAGCAGGAGGAACTTGAGAGACAAGCAAAGGTGTCATTGAAGTTGAAAGCGCAGCAAAATAAAATAAAAGAACAGCAAGGTAATTTAGAGTTGGAAGAACTAGCTGAGGTACACCGCAAGAAACTGGCTGAAATTGAGTTAAAGGAATTCGAGTTGGAAGAAGAGCTTTCTGCAGCAAGTGAGAAGATAGGAAATGCTAGCGTAACACATGTTGACCCACAACGTACTGAACAATGGGTAGAAAACGTTGTCACTGAGCAAGAGCAGGCCGAAGTTGTTGCAAGCTCAGAGCAAAGTCATCCAGTAGTCGAGAGTTCCACTTTGATTGCTACTGATGTTTTGCAAGGGGTTGGTGCCGTCGTCAGCGGGGGTGCCGTCGTCAACGCTGGTCAAACCAGATACAGTGAACCGGGAGGCCACAATAGGAATCGAATTCAGGCTCAGAGATCAAGTTTGGTCCAATCGCGTCTGTCATTGCACTCAATCGAGAACCCATCTAGTTTACGACAGTTCGTTGCCTCCAGCTCAAACTTTGTTACTCCACACTTAGCTTCAACACCTCATGCTGAAGTTTCGCAAAATCACAATCTGATACCACAAGCAAGTGGTAGCATTCCCGCTTCAATGCCCTTTGGTAATCCCACCATTAATGTGGCACCGCCTTCTGTGTCGACCGTTACTAATCCAGTTTCGCTTCCGGCGAGTCAACCTTTTGTTCCTCCATTAACCGTTCCGATTCCCATTTCGCTTCCGATTATTCAACCATTTGTCCCGTCAACCGTTCCTATTCCCTCTTTGCTTCCGGTCAGTCAGCCACATTCCGGCCCCGTTTCAACTGGGTATCAGGCGCCTGCAGCGCCATCCCATCAACCTATAAATGTTCCAAACAACTCAACAAGTTTCTCAAGTGAACACTATAACCCGTATAGCAGTTTGTGGAGACCTGCCGCGACTGCGCAAACGATGCCAGTTCCTCAATACTGCGCACCGCCGTCAAACGTTTTCTCAGTGACAACTCCTGTTGTTCCACCAAACACCGTAGTTCCTTATACAAGTTTTGGGACTGTGTTTTACACCCAGCCGCAAACTCATCCAGTTGTTGAAACAGCGCATCAAGGTTATCCACCTACATATCCTGCGCCCACTACGGGCCCGTCTTACGTGCCTAATAGCGAACAACCCATCTCGGCGAGAGAGTTAGCAGATATCATTCTGCATAGCCGCAAAGACCGTCTACCGGAGTTGAACTTGGAAGTGTTTGATGGAGAACCACTTAACTGGTATGAATGGTTCGGGCAGTTCCAAGCAACAGTTGATTCGGCTATGCTAACTGATGATGAAAAACTCAAATATCTGAAAACACACGTTAAAGACAAAGCCAATAGTGCAATTGCGGAACACGGCTACAGTGGAGTGTTGTATAAGGATGCTCTAGCAACCCTCCAGAGAAAGTTTGGGCAACCTCATGTTGTAGTTGGTGCACATTTGGATAAGTTGAAGAATTTTCCCGCATTGAAGATGCACAACTCTGACCATGTTATAAGTTTTTCTGCGTTGATTTCTGGGCTCGTAGCTGTTTTTAGGTCTTTGTCGTTCAATGACGACTTGAAAAGTGTGAACCTATTAAATCAAGCCGTCAGTAAGCTTCCTCCAAATCTAAAAGAGGCATGGTCCATGCATACTGTTAGACAACATTGGCAGCGATTAACATTGCTAGACTTCAACGATTGGCTTAAGAATAAGGCAGAAGGCCATGAGCGATTGAAATCTTTAGTCAAAGTCGTGCAGCCAGTTAAACAAAAAGTAGTTACAAAAGTGCTTGCAGGTAACACTAAGGTAAGTTCTAAGGATGAGAAAAGTAGAGAAAAGACGAGGTTTCCTCCATGCTCGCTATGCAAAGGGCAGCATGCACTCTGGAACTGTTCCGTGTTCAAAGAGAAAAACGCAACACAAAGGACTAAATATGTAGCAGAACAAAAGCTCTGTTTTTCTTGTTTACAAGGCAACCATACCTTCCGAAAGTGCCAAAAGGCAAGAAAATGCCCAAAACAGGACAGTGAGAGCACTCACAATGTGCTTCTTCATGGAGCCGAGAAAGTTTTCCCGCCCAAAGAGGCCGACCGATCACCATCGACTCAAACTAATACAAACACTACTTCTGCAAATAACGCAGCTTGTGTTAAACCTTGTGAGGGAACTGCAAAAGGTATTCTTCCCGTTGCGTTGGTAGATGTGTCCTCTGGTTCGGAAAATTCGAATGCACTAGCACTTTGTGACACCGGTTCCACTCATTCTTGGGTTTCCGCGGCACTCGTTGAACGTCTGAAATTAGTTGGCACGCCCGTAAATGTTACGACCGATGATTTTAACTCAGCCAAGGTATCTAAAACTCAACGAGTTCACTTGAAAGTTTCCGCAAAGCCCAATGAAAGTGAATTTTCGTTTTCGTTTGTCGCTTTCGTTAAGCACAACATGTATATAGGACCCGATGTTATAAACGTTTCCGAATTGCAGGTCAAATACCCGCAACTAGCCCCGTTAAAGACGACTGCGTATAATTACAAAGAGATTGAGATAGTTATAAGACAGGACTTCTATCATGCGATAAGACCCCTCGAACATGTCTTCGGAGATGAACTTGACTCACCGTGCGCCGTCCGACTTCCGATAGGTTGGGTCATTAGTGGTCCGTCTCCTGATCGTTCGTCCTTAAATTCTTCTTCCTTTAACTGCGTCACGGACGATACTTCTCTGACCGACCAAATCAAAACTTGGTATGAGTTAGAGTCGTATGGTGCGTTCAAGCAAGTAGATGCCCGTTCCGCCGCAGACAAGCGTGCTTTGTCGATCCTAAAAACTGAAACCGTTCACGATGGTGAGCGTTACACTGTACCGATGCTGTGGAGTGATAATGATGTTAGCTTGCCTAACAATTATTATTCTTCATTAGCCCAATTAAATTCGTTAGAGAAAAGATTAGATAGAGATCCGTTACTTCGCGAGAATTATACCGAAACAATCAGAGAAGATATAAGTAAAGGATATGTCATAACCGTCAACCCGCACGATCCCAGCTCACGAGCCGAACGTGAGTGGTATCTTCCACACCATCCGGTTTTGAACCCGAACAAACCCGGCAAGGTGCGCCGTGTGCTCAATGGAGCATCCAAATTTCATGGCACTTCCTTAAATAGATCTCTCTTGGTTGGCCCGGATCTCCTTCAAAATCTTATTTTTGTACTGTTGAGGTTCCGTCAACACAAGTACGCCGTTTCAGCGGACATAGAAGGTATGTTCTTACAAGTTGGAGTACTTGCGCGAGATCAACCGTCTCTCCGTTTTTTGTGGCGGGAGGACCCCACTTCAAGTGTGGTGGTTCACCAATACACCCGTCATATTTTTGGCGCTCGTGATTCGCCAACTTGTGCGAATTTCGCGCTACAAAAAACTGCTTCTGATAATCAAGCTGAATACCCCGAAGCCGCTTCAGCCGTTGTCCAGAAGTTTTACATGGACGACTATCTTGACTCGTTCGAAAATACCGCTGACGCTCTTAGCCTAAGTAAAGACTTAGTCGCAATGCTCAAATTAGGTGGGTTTAACCTGACAAAGTTTGTTAGCAATGTACCCGAAGTTACAACAGCTCTTAATCCGGACAACCGTGAGTCCAACCCGTCAGTTAAGGATATTTGTAAGAGTCCAGACCAATCGTCGCATGTTCTTGGTCTCAGGTGGGATCATGTAAAAGATACCCTAGTAGTAAGTAGAGGTGTTGATCGACCACTAGATAAAGCAATTACTCAACGCACCGTGTTGAGTTTTGTTTCCTCAGTTTTTGATCCAATAGGACTGGTAGCTCCATATACTGTGAAAGCGCGCCTTTTACTAAAAGACATATGGAGAATCAGTGGTCAAAAGTGGGATGATGATCTCCCAGAGGAAATTAAACAACAATTTCTAGATTGGCACTCAGGACTTCCACTATTAGGTACTCTGACGATACCTCGTAGCTACTTTACCGAACCGTTCGACCGCTGTGAACTTCACACGTTCGGTGATAGTTCGCAGGACGTTTTTGCGCCGTATCGTTTCTCCGAGCCCGACTTGCTAAATCGCAAAAGACCGAGTTAGCTTTTGTATTTGGGAAAGCCCGTGTAGCGCCTATGAAGATGCTCTCCATTCCCAAGTTAGAGCTTCAGGCTGCTCTGCTTGCGACTCGACTCAAAGAAGAGATTTTGAAAGCGCTTACTTTCAAAGTAAGAAATGTATTCATGTGGACTGATTCTACCACCGTTCTCCAGTGGCTTAACTCGTGCAACAAACTTCCTGTGTTTGTTGGAAACCGCACTGGTGAAATCTTGGAGTCCACCACCATTGATCAATGGAATCATGTACTCAGTGGTGATAACCCAGCTGATACCGGCACACGAGGGATTTCTTCGGAAGCCCTCAAGGATAGCAGCTGGGTTAGAGGCCCTAGTATATTGAGGACATGTGATTGGCCATTCAAGCCGAACACTGCTGTCATCAAAAAGATCCAATTAAAAGGCCCACTCTGTGACATTGATACATGCCTTGAGACTGCATCTACGTTTGTTGTTGATGCTTCATCTGAGAAAGCGCCGTCGATCCGTCTGTTTAAAAATTGGGATAAATTCAGCTCAATTGTAAAGTACAAACGTGTTTTAGCATTTATGCTTCGTGTGCTACCATCGCATAAACACTTCCGTACAAAAACGCTGGAAATAACCGACCCGTCCGAGTTAGATATTGCCGAGCAGAAGCTCATTTATCTCGCTCAGTCCGAATCATTTCCTGCCGAAGTGAAAATACTTCAGTCCGATAAACGGATAGCAAAGAAAAGTCGGATTGCTAAATATTCTCCGTTCATCGGCCCAGCTGGCATCCTGCGTTCAACTGGACGTATCAGCCGTCTTGTTGATACCGACTTTGATAGCAAACATCCAATAATACTGGATGGTCGACACCGAGTTGCTCATATGTTGGTTAGGCATATGCACTTTCAACATGCACATCAGGGGTTGGATTACATGCGTGCTGTAGTTCAGTTGAAATACATTGTTCTGAAGTTGCGCTGGTTACTTGGGAACATCGAAAATACTTGCATAACATGCCGTAAGCGCAAAGCAAAAACAGTTGTGCCCATTATGTCTGACCTACCGATTGAAAGACTGGGTTACAAGCAGCCTCCCTTCTCCAACACAGGTGTTGATTACTTTGGCCCGTTTCAAGTGCCAATACGCCGAAGTACCGAAAAGAGATGGGGTTTCCTATTTACCTGCCTCACGACTCGAGCAGTTCACATCGAGTTGGTTCCATCTCTCGATACTAGTTCCTGCGTCATGGGCGTAGAGCGATTTATTGCAAGTCGAGGTACCCCCAAAACCATTCTTTCTGACAATGGCACGAATTTTGTTGGTGCTCAAAAGGAGCTCCTATCCTGTGTCCAAAATTGGAACAAAGTCGCCCCGGCCGTTTTCGTCCACAAAGGCGTTAAGTGGAAGTTTAACCCGCCCAGTGCCCCTCATCACGGTGGCGCCTGGGAGCGGCTAGTGAGAAGTGTTAAGCGAGTGTTGTACGACATATTAGGCAGCAGGAGATTAACTGAGGAAGTTCTAGGAACAACGCTCTGCCTAGTTGAACAATTACTTAACGCAAGACCGATCACTCCGGTCAGTTCCGATCCGCACGACCTAGAGGCACTCACCCCGAATCACTTCATTCTCGGTCACAGCGCAGCTAGCTTCCCGTCGTTAAGTTTCGAAGATAACTTTGATCATAAAAAGCGTTACGCCAGAGCACAATCGTACGCTAACGCAGTTTGGTCACGCTGGCTGCGTGAATATGTACCATCTCTCAACAAGAGAGCAAAGTGGCATAATGATTCGGATGTCACACTGAAAACCGGAGACTTGGTTTGGGTAGTCGAACCCGACAGCCCACGTGGGCATTACCCACTCGCCCGTATTGCTAAACTACACTACGGCAAAGACGGATGCGCGCGATCCGCCGACATAAAGACCGTTACGAGCGAACTGATTCGCCCGACCGTAAAGCTCGCTCCCGTTCTTCCTTGTTTAGGGGTGGAGGATGTTGCAGCGCAAATATAAAACAATAGTACAAATGCATATAAACGTAAATGTGCGAGAGTATAAATGCATATAAAAGTAAATGCATACAGGGACAGTATCCAAGCGTATACATGGTGCGTCCCGGCGGGTTCGGCGCCGGTTCGAATCCCGACTAGGTCATTTCCTGTCTAGAACTCGAATGTGCACCGAACCTGATGGGATGCTCCGTAACCAGGTTCGGTCCCCCCCCCCCCAAAACCGATTTTAACCGTCTTTTCGCTCTAATTTGGTTCAGCCTTGATTAAGGCTGACCTTTAAAAAGAGCAATTTGTCTCAAGGACAAATACTGGCCATTTTTGCAACTTGCTTTGAGTTATGGAGTTTTTTGTGCCGATGTGACCGATGTTAACAATACAAAAGTTTGGTAAAAATATCATTCTTACCGATAAATTGAGTATTATTGTTACCGAGTTATTTTGCCGATAAAATGCTCGAATTAAATTGTTGAAACCCGATATTTTTACAATCCGTGGAGATTGAGGCGCACATACTGATAAAATCAATTGTTGATGTAATGGAATGATGTTTCGAAAATAGACGATATTCACATATACACAGGGGCGGATCCAAGATTTTCTCGAGGAGGGGTGGATTTCCATGAATTTTTTGAAAACTTTGTTGACTTTTTTCTAAGGTCGGCCAAATTGAACTTCCGAGTGCTCCCATAAGACGAGAAGACCGTATTTAGACAAAAAACTTTGCTCCGCAAGCAAATTTCCGAAAATGAAAACAGTTCAAGAACGCCGTTTTTGAGCACTTTTTGGAAAATTTTGACAAACAACCGTGTTTTGTCTGGCGCTCGCTCCTCAAAATTAGTATTTATTGGCACCAAAGGCCCCTCTAGAAAAGTTTTAGGGCCGGTAATTCAAAATGGATTTCTTAAAATGGTTTAAACGGGGACTCTTTGTGTCAGCACAGAATGGAATCCTTGAAGAAAGGAGGCGTCCGACCCCCCCCCCCCCCCCTAAATCCGCTCCTGCTTAAGTTTGATTAAAAAAGACCAAAAAACACAAATTTATTACTCGCATTGCTGAATTTGATTGTCACAGAGGCGACCTTGAAATGACTAGGTTCTCAGGAGAAAACTAGGTGCTTGGAGGCCAATCATGATCGTGTTTGTTGCGTGCAGTTTGAAGCAACAATTATTGGCTCAGAAAAGAAAAAAAGAAAATAAATTTAGTTCTTAGGTTTGTTACTACAGCTTTCCTTAATACAGCTCGTATCTCGAGTGGATAAATCAACATAACCTTAAGAAAACAAATATTGTTTTTGATAATTTAATTGAAATTTCGGGCTAACTAAAAGCTAATTTCTGGCTCCAAGCAAACAGCAAGAAAAACAGTTTAAAATTTAAAAATGTTCCTCTTCCTAATAGGTTTAAATCAGGGGCGGAACTAGAATTTTCTCGAGGGGGGGGGGAATTTTTGAAAATTTCGTCAATTCTTTTTAGGTCGACCAAATTGATTTTCCAAGCTCTCCCAAAGGACTAAAAAAGACCCTGTTTTGGGCAAAATTTCTGGCAAAATATTTGAAAAACAAGTCAAAATGGTTGTTTTTAGGCATTTTTTGGAAATTTTTGACCAAAACAAGTCCAAAAGTGTTTTTTTTTTGGCGCGCGCTCCTCTCTCAAAATTAGGCCCAGAGGCGCCATAAGAAAACTTTTAGGTTCTGTCAACAAAAATGGATATCTCAAATTAGTACAAAGGTGGACCCTTTTGTTTGGCAGTGGGTCGGCTCCCTGATGAGAAGGGTTCTCCATCCCCTCCCCGCCCCCCTTAATCCGCTCCAGCATATTCATGAAACCTTAAAAAATGGCAGCGTCCTAATAAAGCGGAAAAAACACCATATGAGAGCCTTATTATGTTAAGAAATTAAAACTAAGACAGTTTCAATGATAAATTATCTAAGCTAGTTTCTTTCGAAGTCATCATTAGATATCATAATAATTTTTGAGTGCCCAACTTACATAAATTTGATTACAGGATAGCATCACGTGATCATTCAAAAAGTGCTACAATTTCAGTTATCGCCATCCCTTTTGTCTCAGGTAGATGTATTTTCAAATACACAATAAAAAACGACATGAACCCGACGAAAATTAAGAACACCCAGCCGCATAAGTAATCCAGTAAAGTTCCAAACCCAAACTGGACTGAAAAGTTGGCAAGCCAGTTTACGATTCCAGCGATTGAAGCCGCGGTGGATACTGTCCCGACTGTGAATAGTTCCGGAGTCAGCATCCACGGTACGCAACTGGGTCCAATGGCGAAGAAGATAAGGTAGATGAAGAGAAGGGTTACTGAGAGGTAGTTTGTCCAGGGGTATTTGTCCAGATTGATGCCAGGGCAGTTTTGGTCGTCTGAAGTTCGCAGGTCGCTGAGTAAAAATGACACTACCAAGCTGCATGCAGTCATTCCAATGAGACCTGGACAAAAACAAATTTGACTTTTTTCAAATCCACCTTTTGGTTTTTCCTGATAGTTGATTTTCAAAAGCCTGTTTAAAATGACATTTTTGTAATCAACAATAAAACGTGCGTGCAAAAGTGAAAAAATTTTGTATAACATTTCTTATTACAATATAAACAATTTTTAAACAATTTTTTTTACTGGAGTCTTACAAGGGGGTGGGAAACTGGAAACTGGCTGATTATTATAGAAGGGGGAGGAGGGATGGGATGGACACGATAAGAGCCCCAATTTCAATTTCCATAGCTGTTCAATATTCGACTATAAGTCTGTCATTAACCATGTTCACGGGGCTGATCTTATGTTTTCACGAGAAGGAAAAATCATTGAGTTCGATTTTTGATGGCTGAAACAAAGTGATTTTCTGTATTCTCCTACGGTTGAAACTTTCGTCGAAAAGGAGCATTTTTTACAAAGAATTCGGGAAATCCGGTTGGTAACTTTTTTAGAAAAGGAGTTTTGTATAAAAAATTGGGTTGTTTCGTGCGGAACCTCTAAAATTTTGTGGAAGTCGAATAGGGACTTGGCTCTTGGTCCTTTTTCCTTTTCCTCTCTCCTGACATAAGCATCAAGTTTATGGTATGGTGTTACGTGGGGTTATACAAAGCTGAGTATGAAGACCAAATTTGTTTGCCATAGCCCAATAAGTCAGAATGCTGATTTTCGTACAATTTTTCACACAATGTGATCAGAAATTTTGATTATAAAAAATCGCAAGTGGGGAAAAAGAAACAATAGAACTGATGTTGTACCTGTGAGATGAGAGACCTTGCGCCCTGCCCTGTCAACTAAGGGAACTGCAACTAGGGTGAAGAGGAAACTGACACCCCACATCGCCACCACCATGTAGTTCTTTAGGTCACTTTTCTTCTGAACCTATCAACAAATAAAACTATTCATACATTGAGTCAGTTTTGACCATCAAACAAAACTGACACAAAACACATTTACTGATTTTAAGGCGTTGGATATAGCGGATCACTTACTCTTGTTCAAAATAAAGCGAGACCTAAGGGCTAAGAGTTTTCAATGATCAGTAATTAAGTCTTTATTTAAGTCATAGAAAGCTCTTAGTAGCCACTTAACCTGCACACTCAAAACTGAGGGGGGTTCGTTTTGGTTTTTTTCAAGGTTCTATTCATGGTCCACTGCTTTTCATAAATTTTATGAATCATATCAACTCAAATCAGGAAAACGCAAAATCTATACTATAAGCACACCATGTTCTAACTAGGACATTTTCAAGGTTGATAACTGTGCAAGCTAAACACCAAGCTGCTTTGAACAAAACAGCCGAATGGTTTTAACATAACAACCTAGCATCAAACTTTAATTTCAGCAAAAAGAAGCGGAAAAAATAAAAACCACAAAGTATCAAATTAAGTTTTCAGCCAACGGAGTCAAAAATTTTTTCGACCAAGCAATTTTTACAGCTTACAAAACTTTTGAGCAACTAATATTACGATATGGCGTTTTGGCTTACGCATCCACAAAAAATACCTGAGTAGATGTTCACAATAGGCTCAATCAGTGACTTCCGACCCAAAATCCGAGCAGTTTCTCATATTTCAGATCGAATTTTGTAGGAATTGCAATTTCAAACAATATATATCTTGCAGTCTGAAGTGATTACTAATAATTCTCTAAAGATTCAAGTTTTTGTTTGATCAATTTGCTGCAATTGATGTTGCTTACTGCATAAATTTTGGTAATAAGATCTATAATTTTTTCTCTATTTTCAATATTTTACATATTTTCACATATTTCAATTAATATAGAACCGGCAATGAACCCATTATCCCTTACAGAACAAAACTAATATAACACAAAAAATAAGCGCATTTTCAGAAATATTTTAACAGCGCGTCAATACGAAACAGTTCAAAATCAAAACTTGAAAAAAAAATTTTTTATTAATAAGCTCCATCGTTTGAACTAATAAAAACCACAAAGTATCAAATTAAGTTTTCAGCCAACGGAGTCAAAAATTATTTCCTTTGTCTTGTAATTCTTACATATGACATCTAAGCTTTGATGAACGCGTTTTTATTTTTGGCTAAAAAATTTTATAAGCTACGAAATTTTTTCGACCAAACAATTTTTACAGCTTACAAAACTTTTGAGCAACTAATATTACGATATGGCGTTTTGGCTTACGCATCCACAAAAAATACCTGAGTAGATGTTCACAATAGGCTCAATCAGTGACTTCCGACCCAAAATCCGAGCAGTTTCTCATATTTCAGATCGAATTTTGTAGGAATTGCAATTTCAAACAATATATATCTTGCAGTCTGAAGTGATTACTAATAATTCTCTAAAGATTCAAGTTTTTGTTTGATCAATTTGCTGCAATTGATGTTGCTTACTGCATAAATTTTGGTAATAAGATCTATAATTTTTTCTCTATTTTCAATATTTTACATATTTTCACATATTTCAATTAATATAGAACCGGCAATGAACCCATTATCCCTTACAGAACAAAACTAATATAACACAAAAAATAAGCGCATATTCAGAAATATTTTAACAGCGCGTCAATACGAAACAGTTCAAAATCAAAACTTGAAAAAAATTTTTTTTATTAATAAGCTCCATCGTTTGAACTAATAAAAACCACAAAGTATCAAATTAAGTTTTCAGCCAACGGAGTCAAAAATTATTTCCTTTGTCTTGTAATTCTTACATATGACATCTAAGCTTTGATGAACGCGTTTTTATTTTTGGCTAAAAAATTTTATAAGCTACGAAATTTTTTCGACCAAGCAATTTTTACAGCTTACAAAACTTTTGAGCAACTAATATTACGATATGGCGTTTTGGCTTACGCATCCACAAAAAATACCTGAGTAGATGTTCACAATAGGCTCAATCAGTGACTTCCGACCCAAAATCCGAGCAGTTTCTCATATTTCAGATCGAATTTTGTAGGAATTGCAATTTCAAACAATATATATCTTGCAGTCTGAAGTGATTACTAATAATTCTCTGAAGATTCAAGTTTTTGTTTGATCAATTTGCTGCAATTGATGTTGCTTACTGCATAAATTTTGGTAATAAGATCTATAATTTTTTCTCTATTTTCAATATTTTACATATTTTCACATATTTCAATTAATATAGAACCGGCAATGAACCCATTATCCCTTACAGAACAAAACTAATATAACACAAAAAATAAGCGCTTATTCAGAAATATTTTAACAGCGCGTCAATACGAAACAGTTCAAAATCAAAACTTGAAAAAAAATTTTTTTTATTAATAAGCTCCATCGTTTGAACTAGTGAAAACAGTCTCTAAGTTTCCAAGTTGAAGTGAAAACCCTGTTCCAACTGGAATGAATTCCTTACGGATAACAAAGTAAACAAACTTTTAGACTTGCTCAGTACACCAAGAAAACTGCCAACAGGTTTAAAAAACTCAAATAGATAATTTGTTGATGGGCCAAGAAAAATGTTAAACGCTATCCTAATCTATCAACCTAATTTTCTTATAAACGTCAGCAAAATCTTCCTTCCAGCACGTGAATTCATTCAACCACTAACTTATAGGTTGCTATGTAATCAAGTAATCAATTAATTTTAGTTTAAACATTGAGAATTTTTTCTCACCCATCATCAAAGAACTAACAAAAAAATTTCCGCTCTGAGACACATGTGGGCGTACCTCCTTTAGATTCAATTGTGCTATCCCAGGCATTAAAATAGTTGGCGTAGATTGTAATTTTTAAAATTGACTGTCCACAAGGAAACTGCCTTGAAATTGCCTTGAAACTGCCTTGAATGACGAAAACATTCAAGTTTTTAATGAAATAAGACTTAAAACAATTGGGGTCAAAAACTAACCTCACTCAAAAATTGAGAATCTGGCCCTTTACAAAGACTTGAAAACGAAATTATGGCTCTAATTCCTTATCACCCACCAGCATATTTTTATAGGTAATTTTCCTACTCACAGTGTTCAGTTGCTTCAAAAATTGGCATACGGATTGATAAGACCATAACAGACATATTCGATTTTCATACTCAACTTTGTAAAACCACTCGCTACACCATAAAAGTGATGCTTATATGAGGTGGGGGGAGTTGAATTAATTATGGATGAGGGTGGGTGGGGCTGAACTAACTTATCCCCACCTGAGAGCTGAGGGCGGCCTTGAAGATGGATCCGGAGAAAGTGGCCATGGAATTGATTCCAGACAGCTGCTGAGACAGAGACATGAAACATGCCAGGATGAGGGGCTTGCGCAGAGATCTAAACACAACAGACATGGCTTTTAGGCAGGCAACCAGATTTTGGAACTCTTTTCCAGTTTCCCAACCCTCTCGAAAGATAACAAATTAATTTATTAAATTTTGTTCATACGTCAATTTGCATGTGAGAAAGATTGTCTCTTTTCCAGTTTGCCACCCGGGTTAAGTTGACAGGAAACATTATCGCTGATTCAGAGTTATAAGTTTTGTTGAAAAACTAATGGCTAATTCAGGCATATCCCATTTTTATGAAATTTTTAGCGATGGCTCAGGGGTATTTCATGGCTAATTTTCCCAGCAATAATCAAGGATAATTTAGCCATGAAAAATCCCCGAAACAGCGCTGAAAAAAAATTAAAATTTCGAATGAGATTCAAAGTTTTGTCACGTGTCGTTTCAAAGTTCAAAAATTTCATATTTAGCATCAAAGTAAAACAATTGTTGCTACCAACTGCTGAAAACAACCGTGAAACGCAATTTTTTTTTGCAAAAATGTAGAAATGTGTAAGCTTTAGTGGTTAAAAAAATGAACAACTAAATATACCGGAAACGCGGCAATTTTTGGTAAAAAATATTGAAAAAATTTTTTTTTTTTTAAATTAAAAAGTGATGCATCACCCCACAGCTAAAAATAAGCGCAAAACAAACTCGAAACG
The DNA here is from genome assembly GCF_963678635.1 of Symsagittifera roscoffensis. Taxonomy (NCBI): domain Eukaryota; kingdom Metazoa; phylum Xenacoelomorpha; order Acoela; family Convolutidae; genus Symsagittifera; species Symsagittifera roscoffensis. The sequence goes on from NC_087070.1 coordinate 36,784,526, forward strand.
TAGTTTTTTTTGCGAAAATGTAGAAATGTGTAGAATTTTTGTGGCAAAAATTAATGAGCAACTGAATTTACCGGAAACGCGGCAATTTTTGGTAAAAATTATTTAAAAAATCTTTTTTATAAAGAAGTGATACATCCCCCCATTCCCCATAGTTAAAAATAAGCGCAAAACAACCTAAGAACGAGTTTTTTTTTCGCGAAAATGTAGAAATGTGTAAGCTTTGGCGGTTTAAATTAATGAGCAATTAAAAATACCGGGAACGCGGCAATTTTTGGTAAAAAATATTGAAAAAAAAACTTTTTTTTTAAATAAAAAAGTGATGCATCACCCCACAGCTAAAAATAAGCGCAAAACAAACTCGAAACGCAGTTTTTTTTTGCGAAAATGTAGAAATGTGTAAGCTTTGGTGGTTAAGTTTAATTAGCAACTAAATTTCACGGAAACGCGACAATTTTTGGTGAAAAATATTTAAAAAAAATCTTTTTTTAATAAAAAAAAGATGCATTCCCCCACAGCTAAAAATGAGCGCAAAACAACCTAGAAATGAAACTTTTTCTCCGCAAAAAAGTAGAAATATGTAGGATTTTTGTGGCTAAAATTAATGAACAACTGAATTTACCGGAAACGCGGCAATTTTTGGTAAACATTATTTAAAAAATCTTTTTTATAAAGAAGTGTTACATCCCCCCATTCCCCATACTTAAAAATAAGCACAAAACAACCTGAGAACGCAGTTATTTTTTTTCGCGAAAATGTAGAAATGTGTAAGTTTTGGCGGTTTAAATTAATGAGCAATTAAAAATACCGGGAACGCGGCAATTTTTGGTAAAAAATATTTAAAAAAAAAACTTTTTTTTTAAATAAAAAAGTGATGCATCACCCCACAGCTAAAAATAAGCGCAAAACAAACTCGAAACGCAGTTTTTTTGCGAAAATGTAGAAATGTGTAAGCTTTAGTGGTTAAAAAAATGAGCAACTAAATATACCGGAAACGCGGCAATTTTTGGTAAAAAATATAAAAAATCTTTTTTTTTTATAAAAAAAAAGATGCATCCCCGCACAGCTAAAAATGAGCGCAAAACAACCTAAAAATGAAAATTTTTCTCCGCAAAAAAGTAGAAATGAGTAGTTTTTTGTGGTTAAAATTAATGAGCAACTGAATTTACCGGAAACGCGGCAATTTTTGGTAAAAATTTTTGAAAAAAAAGTCTTTTTTTTTTATAAAAAAGTGATGCCTTGTAATTTTTAAAATTGTTAAATTTTTTTTCGCGAAAATGTAGAAATAGTATGCATGCATTATAGTGCTGCGGTTGTTTTTAAATTTCACATTATAGGGCTGCGTATGCATGGAATGTATTTATGCTCGCAATGCATGTATGCTTGCAATGCATGTATGCTTGCAATATATGTATGCATGCATTGTATGTATGCATTATAGCGCTGCGGTTTTTTCAAACTTAATCGCGGTAAACAAATGACCAGTTCAAGTACAAAATTGTGACCTAATCTTTGTGACCTATTGTGACCTATTCTACAGTTTGTCCCAGTTTAGGGTAAATTCAGATCTTGTTTGATTCTCAATCTTTTTACGTCCTCTTTATATACCATTATCAGCCAGAATATCGTCAACCAGAATCTACTATGAACCAACAATCATCTGCATTCAACTACAGCCTTCCGGTGATTTAAAAAAAAACACTTTTGGTAAAAATTATGTGATGTATTTTTTGATGAACTAAATATAATGTTCAAATATTTGCTATAAATTTAGAATCTGAATAAATAACTGGCACAATTTAATTGTTTTTTTTTCAGATTTTTTCGCTTTTGTTTTTTTTCCGATCTGTGGTCGGATGTTTTGTTGTCATGCAGTGATAGCTGTAAAATGAACAATCAATCAAGCGTTTGATGAATTACTCCATCTGTTTTTTTTCCATTTTCTATAATACGGAATGCCGCAAAAAAAATCATGAACAATTTCTAGTTTTGAAAATGGAATTTTTTTTTTAGATTTCCAGCGGATTAAAAACATTGCCGGTTGATCCAATTTTTGCAAGTTGGGTAAATGTTATGTATGGAATGTAGGTATGCAATGTATGTTTGTATGTGTGTGGCTATTCAGGAATTTTCCAGGAATGAGATATCCCTGATTCATAGGTCTTCAGGGTTATTGCAGTGAAAATCTATCCTTGATTTGTGGATGATTTATGGCTGATTCATACCTGAAAATTTAGCGCTATTTCGCTGCGATATCTCTGAATTAGCAATAATTTTTCCTGTTAACTCAACCCGGGCACCCTCTCGTCAAATTACAAAACAAAGTTGTTCAAAAATTGTTAACACGGCATTTTACGTGCTAGAAATGTTAAAATTTGTTCACCTGTTCACTTTGATGTTTTAACGCAATTTATATTTTCATGTGTTGAATTTCAGAAAAAAATAAGCGGGGACTGGAAGAGAGCCGAAATTTTGTTCAATTGTTCACACTGACACATTTTGTTACATCTTAAATCATAAAAAGTCATTTTGAATGAGCTTTCATTGATCCATTTTCAGAAAAAACCAAAGAGGGGTACTATTATAAGTTTTTTGTAAAATTCTTCGCAAACTTTGCTACAATTTCTGCATTATTCTCCACCTATTCGGAATCTGAACCTACTCAGTTTTTGCCCTTCCCAACCCCACAGTTTACCAAGCCCACGTCTAAGTCCCAGTTCACCACACCGACACCGAAGTCTTCACCTACCTCGCACTTATCATTTATCGCTTGGGGGGGGGGGGGTGCGCGCGGGGATGGTAGTTTGAGCGCGGGGTTCGTGCAGATATAAAACAAATTTTTTTTACCTTATGCACTTTTTTAAAACTGGTGTAATTGATGTATTACTTTTATTCTTCCAATGCAACTTCGATCTCATAATATTTGAAAATTCATGAATCTCCTTATTTTGCAATCGGTCATTTAGACTTTAATGGCCTGGATTCTTTCGCCTAATTTGAGATTTCCTCAGCATAGAGGACGCCACCGTCGCCTGCTTCGAATCGTCGAGCGGTGCGAATGGTCGCTTTTAATAAATGCGACAAATCGTCGACTGCGTGCGGTGAATTTCCCCGAGCCTCGCTGCGCAAATCAGAGATCGACCGGAATGGTAACTCAAAAAAACTTGTAATATTTCAACACTAAAAAAATATACTAAAAATGCTATGCGTAATGGAGTGTCGCTTCAATTTCCTAGCACTAATCTGAAAAATCAACCAGGGTGTTCTAAAATTTCAGTGACTCATTTTTGAGTGACCAGAAAAAAAGTAAATGTTTTTGAAGATATTATACGGTCGTTTGTGACGATGAACAATTTTCACACCTGATGAGGAAGAAGTCTTTGAGAGTCCTTGTCGGTTCCGACTTGAGTTTCTTGTCCTCGTCAATGATCTCGTGCATCTCTGCCGCTAAGTCACATCCATCGCCCCTCAATCGGCGCAACTCACTTTCACACAGGACTGCATTACCCTGAAAAATCTAATATTGTCCCCTAATCTTACTTCACTTTGTCACTTTCAACTTAATTCTGCTGAGTTTTTTGTCCTGACCCCTGAAAGTGGGGGAGAACAATGCATTTGGGTGTAAGGAAGTTTTTTAAACGTTAAATATATCTTCGCTGCGTCGATCAACATTTAGAAGGTTCCCAAAAATTTTGTCAGTGTCAAGAAAAATTTTTATTTCCCAAACATTTACAAAACAATATCCGATTAAATGGTATAAAAACCTGCTCGTATTCCATCGAAGTGGCCCTAATAAATCCAAAAGAAAATCAAGAGGTAGATGAAAACTCTTAAATGTTTTCATGTTCTCATTTCTCATTTTTTGACAAAATGTTTTCGTTATTTTCCATATTTCTGGGAAACAAATTCTGGAAAGTTTTTACCTGCTTGATCAAAATAAACCGAGGACTTTCGGGACATAGAGATAGAAGAATACATTGCAGACATCCAAAACCGAGTAGAACATCAAACAAAAAGGGCCACCGATTTTCAGTTCCGAGACAGATTTCACAGCCGAGAAGTGACGCGAGAAGAGTACCGAACACGACTGCCAGTTGGAACATTAGTCCGATGCCGCCTCGGATTTTATTCGGGGCTATTTCGGAGAGATACATGGGACACACGACACAAGCAGCGCCGTCTTTGAAACCTAAATTGGAATTATAATTTAAAAATATCGTTTTCGTTTTTGGCGTTCATTTTTGTACGAGGTTTTCTACAAGAAGTGTTACAACTATTAGATTAAGTGGTTGAGTGTTGCAAATAATTTTTTGTCAGCTTGACCTTAAAACTTGGTCCTCAATTAGAAAATAAGAAGAATAAATGGTCGTTCCAAAAATTCTATGTGTCAAATTTAACAATAAGTTTGACTCGTCCAATTACTTTGACAATAACTTGGACTAACCATTGATGACTCGTCCAGCTATAAACAATTGATACCGATTAAATCCCGCTTCGGAGCAGACAACTTGATACAGTCCCCCAACCACCAGAAGTATGTTCAGATAAAGAAGCGAAGACTTCCTTCCAATCCTCTCTGCAATCCAGGAGCCAAACAGACAGCCTAAAGGAGCTCCTAGACAGTAACTGGCAACTGTGAGGTTCCACATGAAGTTGAGATTGTCAGGCTTGAAAGGGGTGTCGTGTTCGCGTAAGTGGGACTGATTAAAGAAGTTCTTGATTATATCCTAAACAGAAATACAAGCATAATAATAAGAGTTTGTGGTTGCTGTGTTAATGAAACGGAAGTTTATTATGTAGCTCTGTTCACAAGGTCAAAAACGATATCAGTTTTATTTTTTTATCATCTTTTTTTTCCAGAATTTTCAGAAGTTAGATTAAATTTATGAGCGGAACTTGCGCCTATATATTGAATGTCTTTGAGAAAAAAGATGATAAATAGCTAAAAATTGACATTTTTAAAAGTCTTATTGAAAAATGATTTTTTGATACTTAAAAGCGTGCAATAAAAAAAATTGTGCAATATCTTGTGAGATAATCTTCATTCTCTTTGATCCACTAGGGTTTTTCGATTGTGTTTCATACATTAAAAAAAATTGTGCAGATCATTTCGGTGCATCTCGATATGCATCTAAATCTACATTTTTATTAAGTCAAAACAACATTAAAAAGCTAAACAAATTCAGAAAGTTTTAAAGTGACCTGAATGTTTTAAATTACAGTAGACATGGAAAATATATAACAAGACTGCTAGTATCAGGGCAAAGCCCTGATAGTTCCGACTGCCTTTAATTATTCTCGAATAGTTTTTAGTAAATTGAATAATGGCAAAACTATAAGTTAATAAAACCAATAGCTGCCTCAGCTCATTTTGGAACGGTCCTGTAGAGCGGAATAAAAAAAACTAGCCGTTTTAGCCATGTTCATAGCAGGTTTCTATAGTGATGTGCACAATCGGCTGGCCCCATGCAGATCAAGAGATGAATTATCCTAAAGCCCAGAGTTTTTTTTAAAATGGTCTGAATAAAAAAACTACCGCGAGCATAATCACTTTCTTCGAAGTTTTAATCTGAGATATAAATGTGTGAAGCGAGACAGTTTTGAATGGATTGCAACAACATCGCCACCAAAAATGCATCAATTAAGTTATAGATAAAGTATAGCGCTAATGGTTGCATCTAGACAGCTGCTCATATCCAGCTGTTGCGGCAAGCATTCGAACATTTATGTTAACTGTATTGTGCCCAAATCCAGTTATCAGTTCTTTTTGTTGCTTGCTTTTTTGTGAAGACATTTCCATCAATAATGAGCGTTCGTTTGTTTCGTTGAGAGTTTCCCCACGTAGTTTGACTCATAGTAACTATGTTTTACGTTTGCAGACAAAAGATTAAGCCATTTCGCGAAATAAAAAAATATTCTGTGTTTATTCTGTTTCAAAAGCGTTGATATCGGAATATTGTCAAAACTTTGCGTTCAATTGACAACAACTTTGGCTCAGATGATTTTTGAGATTAAGATGCAGCCATATTGAATTAGCTTGTATTCTTATCACGAAACAAGTTGAGTTTACCATTAACACTTGCTGGTCCAAAACTTTACTCGATTTGATCATCAAATAAATAAATAGAAGAATTATTTATGGGAGAAAACGGCATAAGACAAGTTGCCATATGGGGCAAGTTGGCATTTTACAAACTTTTATTGGGGTATTTTAGTATGCGGCAAGTTAGCATAAGTCTATTTGTCCTGGGGTATATAGTCTTGACACCAGCGCTAATACAATCGACTAATAAAAGTCTTTTGTGAGGTTATTTTTGTGATGATTAGAAACAAAAACTTAGACAATGAGATGATATGATAAATACGCATGTTTAATCAAATTTATAGGTTTGATAGAAAAAACAAAATAAAAAGTAAAACAAAAAGGCGGAAACGAACCAGTGTTGGGGCTGCATTGCCAGATTTTTTCTCTTTTATCACTTCTTTTTCAAGTTTTTATGTTTCACTTTTTTCAAGTTTTTCTTTTATCACTTCAAATTCAACGAGTTCAAATTAATTCAACATAATCATTAGGAACACAATGTTTCTGATCAGAAAAATTTCTAATAGTTGTTCAAGTGACAATATCACATAATATGTTTCAGAAAACCTTCAATACTAGATTTATTACAGTGATCTCTTCCGATTCACTTTTTGCTTCGATGTTTCCCAAATTCCGTTATATGGACAAAAAATAGCTTAAGAGGGTTAAAGATGGTTTTTGGTACCTAGATTCAGGATTCAAGGGTGGATTTAGGGTGGGGCGGGGATGGGGAGGATGTCTTTTTTTCCTCAGAGATTCGACATCCTGCCAACCCAAAGGGTCCCCTTTTGTACTATTTTGGGTTATCCATTTTTAGCTGATGAACCTAAAAATTTTTCAAAAGGAGTCTTTGTCGCCAATATACACTAAATTTTAGGGAGGAGCGCGCGCCAAAAAACCGCGGTTTTTTGGTGAACATTTTCGAAAAAGTGCCTGAAACCGCTATTTTTGGCCTATTTCTCCACAGTTTTGCCGCCTGCTGCGCGGAAAATTTGGACAAAACACGGTCTTTATAGTGCTTTGGGAGAGCTCGGAAAATCATTTTGGTCGACCTAAAAAAAGTTGGACAAAATTTTCCAAAATATTTTGAAAATCCGCCCCCCCCCCTCGAGAAAACTCTAGATCCGCCCCTTCTTAGATTTTTGGTGTAGTCAATAAAAGAAACTTTTCTTGGTTTAGTTAGGCAATTAAACAACGCGCGTTGATTGCTGCATTTGAAGTGGGTAATGTGCATGGCTCTTAACACAAGTGGTTCTAATCTCACTGCAGTTCCGGACGGCGGGTTCCCAATGTCATCCGACTCCTCTAAGTGGGAAAAGCTACGGTAAAATGAATGACATTCCTTACCACTAGATGTCTCAGCAGTTAGTAAGGCTAGGGGTCGAAACAAAAATCCTTTTTTTACAGTTGTTATACAACGTGCAACTTACCTCAGGCGTGTTCAGGACTCCATTGTTATATCCCATAGGCAAGGCTGCACCAATCACAGCACTGAAAGCAGACAGACACAAAGTTGGGGTCCAAGAGCCCTCCTGCGCCCCTTTTCTCGGCCCAGTTTGTTTGCCTGAATCCTTCGAGTCTTTCAAGTTGTTAATCAAAAACTGGCCTTCATCATTGCTCTGCATCGAGCATGAAAACGAACGTTTTGGCATTTTTGAAGAAACAGTTAAGTTTCTATTGCAATTTTTATAAACAAAAAAGAGCTCCAAAAAAGTTAGCTAGAGAAAAGCAAAAAAATTTGCAAAATAAAAGTCAAGTTGGTCTTAAGGTTCAATTAAGAATAGAATACAGGATTTGAACCGAATGGAATGTAATCAGTTTAAACGGTGTGTCCAGTTTAAATTGGTCACCATTGGTAAATTTAATTCGATAGGTTGACTTCAATACTTATTTGTTTCGTTTTCTCTAAAGATGTCAAGGGTGCACTTAAATAAACGGACATCGAAGTTTGCCGGAGAATTTGACAGCCAGCTGTTTTATTGTTGGCTAATTGCAAGTGCAAAATAGGCTTTATTTGTGGTTCAAAAGTGCGTTGGGGAGCGACAAAATATGGATTTATTAAATAATTTGAGGGATAAATTCGTTGATTTGTCACCAAAGAAAAGAAAGTATCTTCAAATCAACCCGTAAACTAGATACTTAAAATCTAAAATAATTTTTGGACAATTATCAGTCATAATCTTATCTTTGACTAATGAAACAAATTTCCAAAGAAACAAAGATAGCACTAGCACGCTGCACAAGTAGTACAAAAATTCAGACCGCAATGATTGAATTCAACAATTCAAAAGTAAGAAAAACGTTTTTAACAAAAAACGAGAAATTTTTTTCTTCAATTTTTTTTCTTTTTCCACCTAAATTCTTGTTATTTTAACATCCAAAATTTACGTTAAAAATCCTTTAAAAGTAAAAAAAAATTGCACTAGAATTGAACTCAGAGTTCAGTTTGTGATCGTATCATTTATAAATTTAATTTCATACTTTCATAAATCTTAACTCGGAAAACTTCCACACGAATTTTTTTATTTGTTAACTGAGGCATTTTTTTTATTTATTCTGAATCCGAATCGCAATTAATAGGACTCTGTTTTGACATCACACTTGACCCTATGCAAGTTTACTTTAAGTACCTAAAATTAGGCGGAAAAGCCTTCGTCATCGTTCCTTCTAATCATTTCGTGAATTGTTAGAACAAAAATGAAAATGTGCATTAAAAGATGTTCGAAGGCAACAAAAATTTGAAGCCGTATTAACTATTTATGACTGGAAAACATTATATTTAACGGCTTTGAGCTGTCCAACCAGAATTGTTTTCAAGCAAAGAGAACAAACTTAATGTGCAATAGCAGATAGACGTGCAAGCATTACAGATTGTTACGACAAAAAGTATCATGGCAAACCTATTAGAAAGAGTAACATTTTTATAGGTTTATAGGTTTTTTTGCTGTTTGCTTGGAGCAAACGCGATGACTTGATGGCCAGTAATTAGCTTTTAATTAGCCCAAAATCTCAATGAACTCATATAAACAATGTTTCAGTTCTTAAGATTATGTTGATTTATCCACTCGAGGTACGAACTGTATTGAGGAAGCTGCAGTTACAAACCTAAAAAAATTATTTTCATGGTTCTTTTCTGAGCCAATAATTGTTGGTTCTATCCGCAGGCAACGAAAACGGATCAAGATTGGCCTCCAAGCGCCTTGTTTTCTCCTGGGCCTCCAAGCGCCTTGTTTTCTCCTCACAAAGTGAGAAAAATATGAAGACAAAACGGCGGGCGATTTTATGCGATCTTCTCATTTTGAAATAATTGGGAATTTACTGACAGATGACAATCATGACAATAATTATTTGGCCCTGACTCAATGACCACCAATTCAAAAATTGAATTAGAAGGTTGAATTAGAAAATAAATTTAATCAATAGATAAAAACTCCGAGAGCAATTTAAAAAACAAAACTTTTTCCCGGGTCATATCTTGCATCCTAAAAACTTGTTCCGCATCAATTTTCCAGGAGGGAAGGTACCAACATACGGGGACGTTCATACAAGCCGAAGGTTTGACCTTGAGTAAGACATATTTAATTTTTTTCCAGGCTTGGATGTCTTGTCTAGCCCTCAAACCCCGCAATCAGCCATCGCAGCCTGTGATATCCTATACGGTATCTTGTTGGAAAACTGTAATAATTCAAGAATGTATTCTTTGTTGCTTGAATTAAATGTTTTCTTGTTGTCTGATTTTAGTCACTGAGAGTGATACTGCAGATTCAAACTCTGAGCTCTTAGCTGTGTACCAATGTCACTGCACTCGTGACCTTGGTCACATCATAGTAAAAATAATTGATACCACTGAAGGTTGTTATTACATCATGCAATTACTGCTATTGCAGTAGCAGTATTTTATACCCCCTCAAATGGAAAATTTTTTTTCGATATATGAAATAATTTATTCTTTAAAGAGTTTTATACACTCAGTTCACAAAGAGTTCCCGAATTTGGAAGATTTGTAATTTCAGACATTCAATTCCTTAGTTTTTTTCAAGGTCGACTCTCCAGCAAGGATTTCAATTTATTCCTTTGTCCAGCGTTGCGTAGCCGAATTTCCTCCGTACTAAGTGTCTTTCTAGTAGTCGTAATGTGGACTCTATAGGCCTGTCACCCCGTTCTTGGAAGTCTGTTAGTCTTCTTCGGTACTCCTGGAGTGCAGCCTTGAGAAATGCTCCCCCTGACAACTCCTCCAATACTTCCTTGATGGAATGTTTGACCGGGTCTCCAAACCGTTTTGACTCTTTACTCTTAAATTGACTAGAGCTTCGTCGTACTCCCAATTCTTTGGCGCCAGAATCGTCTGAAACCCCCTGAGGAGGCTCAAATCTCGTATCCCGTTCAGTTGCTGGCTGAACGTGTCCTCTGAGATCGTCCGCCACCTTTTGGACCCTCCTTTTGAGAAGTTGGTCTGCAAAATTCTCCCACTCCGCAGGTGCCAGTTTTCGGTTTTGAAATGTGTCGAGGATGTCCTCAGGTCGGGTTTCTGAGTCTATCTCCTTTTGTTTAGCCTTTTGTTTGGTTTTTGGAGTGGAGCTCGATGGAATGTTTTCTTTCGAGGTATCCAGAGTGGATGTTGATTGTTTGTTGTTCTGGTCAACTGCGATAGCAGTTTGTTTTAGCGATTTTTCCGGTTTGTCGTCTGATTTCTTGTCTTTCATCTTTTTCTCACACTTCTTTAGTGCAACCTCTTCCTGAGTTTTAGGTCCAGGTATTGAACTAGGGCCCGCTGTATTTGGCTTTGCTCGTTTGATGTTCAGATTCAGATCCCCTCTAGCTTCCGTGTCCTTTGAGGTTTTGACAATTTGGCTTTGTTGAAAGCGATCCACCGGGTTCACGAAATCGGCTAGTTCCACGGCCCGTCGCATTTCTTCATCCGAATCAATGTCCTCTAAATTTTCTGGGGAACTTATTCTTTGAAGCTTCTTATGTGGTTCCGCCGATGGACTTTTGCTTTAGCTCCGAGTTTTCTCCTGTGGTAAGCAAGTTTTCGCTTGAGCGAAATCCAATTTCCTGTAAATTGATCCTGTCGACGTTTTGACTGTCGACCCCGTTTCTCCCCTTTAGCGGTTTTGTGAGCGCTTGGCCACTCTTACGTAATTCGTCCTTAGCAGAATTTTTTTCTTCGGACACTGCGTATTTTCCTGTTCCCTATCCTCTATGAACCCCTTCTCCCAGGAGTATATCATCTCCTTTCGCAGTTTTTGGTTAGATAAACCTGTTTCATCGATAATCCGCCGTATTTCGTTTTTCGCTGCGTCTCTTGTGTCCTCGTTCCAGTGAGCGTTCGCTTCCAGCGGTTCCTTGAGAGCTTTTGCTCTCTGACGATCTCTGTCTGAGTGTACTTGCTGTATGTGCATTGGGCTGGTGTCCCTGCTGAGTTCCCCCTTTCTGACTGTCTTCAGATTCTCCCGAGATTGGTCAATTCTTCGCTTTAGTTGTGATGACGTTAGCGCCGATCGTTTCAGATGCTGTTTGTCTAAATAGTCAGATGTTTATAAATTTATCGCGTGAGAATTAAATTAGTTTTTTGGAAGTCTGCCGAAATGTGCCTGGAAAGGAGATACTTGAATAGTTTTCTGCTTGTTCCACCGTAAGTCTTGCATTATGGTACTAAGAGATAGTTTGATCGATCGATTTTTTCTTCTAACAATATTACCCCCAATCTTCTTTTTATGGTTTGTATTGTTCTTTCTACTAGACCGCAACCCCGATAATCACCCACCGGACAGAATTTTTGTTCGATATTTAGTTCAGTGCAAAATTTTTTGAGTGTTTTCCCCTTAAATCCTGAAAATTGGTCAGATCGTATTGGTTCCGGAATGCCATGTGTGTCTATATACGATCTCAAGAGTTTACCGTACACTTTCCACTTGTTGATTTAGTGACCCTTACCGATGAAAATTTCGAGATTCTATCTATAGCTACTAGAAGGTAGATCTTTTTTCCTCGGTGTTTTTTAACGGTCGCGCGTAGTCTAATTGTAATTCTTGGCCCGGTTGCGTGAGCAGTGGCAGTGGTTTTGACGCATTTTTTGGAATAAAATATTTTACGTTCTTACCATATCTGGTGCAACTACGACACTCTTCCGCGAGGCTCACTATATTCTTGTGTGTATGCGGCCACCACAGGTATTGTGACAACCCTAGCATAGCCACTTGACCCGGATGTCACCGATGAGTTCGTTTGAGTACAGCTTGTCTCAGTTGAAGAGGTACTGCCAGTCTGTTGATCACCAGAATGCAATCGTCCTGCACCGCCATCTGCGACCACAATGGATTCGTATACGGTCCCATCAGCTCGAAGCCCTCTTTGTCTCCTCTTTCTATGACTTGTCTGAGGCGGTCCATCCATGTGTCTTTGGAAGTCAATTCTGCCAGGAGACTTTTCTCAAACTATTTGGAGAGATTGTCCAATGACTCCTCCGTTTGCTGTTTCTGCAGCTTCTGTTCCTTCTGTTTATTGGACTTTTTGCGCGGTTCTATCGCGCACACCTCCTGGTTGCTCTCCATGTCTTCTGTGGTTGTCAGATCTACCTGGATTACTTAAACATCGCTCAATTTTTTTTCGTTCGGATTAGCCGGTGTGATGCTAATCGGTCCTTGATCGGTTTCTTCCGGATATTTATCAGTTTCTTCCGATGTTGCCACTAGTTCCCGAATGATGTTTTTCGTAGTGGTTGATTCTCCCCCGATCAATTGCCAGAACGAAAGAAGTCTGCTGTCCGCTTCTTTTTGTTGCTTCGGTTGCAGTTGCCATTTAACCTTTGATTGGAGTCTTGTCTCGCTGTCCGAGCTGTCACTGTTTCTCCTGCCTCCACGAATTATTTTTCTTGTGCGTTGCAGTGTCTCCGTAACCTCCTCCTCTTCGGACAATTCGTTTATGTTTGATAGGGAGCGATTCCGCTTCGGGTCCAAAACGCACTCCTCTTTTTCATCATTTCGCCATTCCTGTGGTGTATCCGACCACCAGTCGTATGAACGATTGAAATTTTCTGACATCTCCTTTTTTGAGTCTGTTTTTTTTGTCTGAATTTTTTTGATCGACTGAATTGTTTTTGCAGTTTTTGGACACGACTATTTGCTGAATGGAAATGAAGAAAAAATGATCGGTTTCCTTTGTGAGCTGCTGTTTCGCTGTTTGGACGGTCGCGAAAGTTGTTTTTTTTTTTCGTTCCGGTCGAGCTTTACTCATTTTTGACCGTTTTGGTTGCCATAGCAACCACTAAGCGATGATTGTTTTGCAACATTACTTCTAGAATATTCTAGAACGTTTTCGTTCCGGTTGAGCGATCCAGTGCTTTCTAGCCTACTGCTCATGCATTAAAACGCTTCGTGAAAAGAGTTTATTGTTGCCACTACAAACTTTTCATCTAATTCCGATTCGGGCCAAGAATCGTTATAAGGATCACGCGATAAATAATCGACTATCCCCATGTCCCTCCCTGGAATGTGGACTATTTTAAATTGATATGGCAACAATCGATCGACCCACCGGGTCAATCGGGAAAGATTGGTTCTTTTTTTACTTATTCCCATCTAAGGCTGATGTTAGAGCTTTGTGATGTGTTGCCATAGTAAATGTTTTACCTAAGAGGTAATGTTTGTATCCGTCAACTGCCCAAACAACTTCAAGTAACTCCAACTGATTTGTTGAGTATTTTTTTTCTTGTGTATTTAGGTACCTGGATGCAAATGAGATCGGAACCCACGAACCTTCATCTGTTTGTTGTTCTAATGAAGCCCCCAAGCCATTGTCGCTTGCGTCAATTTAAACTCTTGGTTCACAATTAGCGTCGTAGTAGTTTACTTTTGAAATGTTCGCTACTGCGTTTTGTATGGCATCAAACACCACTGTGTGTTCATCCTCCACTCAAATTTTTTTACTGGTAGTTTCATGTTTTTCAGCTTTTCCTTTTGATTCTCCTCTTTAAGAAGTGGCCACAACTTTTCTGTTAAGCTTGCTGCGTTGGGTATATTTTTTGCTAGATGATTTATACTACCCAGAAATGATCTTAATTGCTGTAGCATTTTTGATGGATTAAGATTTTGTATCGCTTCGGGTTTATTAAACTTTGGACTGACCCCTGACTCCGAAAGGTGATGCCCCTACCAGCTTATCTGGTTTTTGAAGAATTCGCATTTCGAAATTTTTAATGCCAGATATTCGTCATCCAATTTTTTCAGTACCGTTTCTACTAATTTTTCGTGTACTTTCGACCCTTCGACACAATGAGAATATCATTTACCTACCTTTCGACACAATGAGAAAATCATCCAAAAAACAAAAAGTGTGTTTTTTTGCGTGGTTAACAGTTCTGTCCATGGCTTTTTGATATTCGTCTGGCATGTCTGCTAGTCCATATAACCCTGTAAGGAATCTATACGTCCCGGTAGCCTTTCCATCGACAATATTGAAGTTACACTGCTTAGCTGTATCTACTGCCAATTTGATCTGGCTATGCGCGTACTTTAAATCTAATACTGTGAAGTTAAGTGTGCCCTCTTTGTTTTCTGTAACGATTTGGCTTACCCCATCTATGAGTTCACCTACATTGGGCAATTAGTACTTATTTTTGAACAATTGTCTAATTATCAGTTTTGCGTACATCGCCAATTTTATCGAGTCGTCCTTTTTTACTGTTACTACAATTGTGGCTATGAAGCAATCACTTGTACATATGTCCAGCTTTGTGATGTGACCTTCCGTCAACAGTTTTTCAATTTCTTTTTCTACCTTATCTTACATAAGAATTGGGATTCTTCTCCCATTTTCTTGAATCGGACATAGAGGGTATATATATATATATATAATTTGAACTAACAATGTGATTTTTTGAGATACCTTGTCTATCAAATAAGTCGCTAAATTTATCAAAGAATTTGTTTTTACAACTTTCTGACTGCTCGCACATGAGCACGTCAAAGCTTGGACAGTTCTCTTGGTGCTGGTTTTTGTGTGGTGGCATTCCCTACTTGTCCTTGTAAGTCCAATCCCATTATGCATCTGATTTTACGTTCCGTCACCAGAAAGGTAGCTCTTTTCAACTCCGAGCCTACCGAGCGACAATTTGTCTTCAATGCCCACAAAACACAGATTGGTTGTTTTTTGTAGTCGACGAATTGGGTAGCCAAATTCAGTTTATCGGACGGAATGAATCTTGCTTTGTTTGATTTATCAATTATTTCTTTTGTCGTCGCCCAATTTAAGAGGAAGCTGGACTTCCGGTATCTACCGTCAGTTGTATGATTTGATTATATATTCTAACCATGGCCCTTAGTGATTTTACTCTATTCGACGTTGGGTCTCGGAGTAAGTCAATTTTGTTGAACTTGCATCTTCTCCCCATTTCTCTTCTTGTTGTTTTCGTTATTTCTATCGCCCACGTATTTCGAGATTCTATCGTTCTCCTGCTGATTGTTTGTGTTGACATTACTTCAAAGTCACTAGATGAGCCGAAGTTTTCTCTTATCAGGTCACATTCCTCTTCTGATCTTTCGGATTCTTCCGTGACCTCACTCACTTGCTGAGATCTACACATTTTTGCAAAGTGATTGGGTTTTCCGCAATTCATACAACTTTTGCCCAGTGCTGAACAGCTTTTTAAATATCCCTGGTCAAATGATCTTCCACATCTGTTACATGGTTTTGTTTTACCATTGGAATTTCTGTTGTTATTCGCTTCCCTCTTATATTGTTGATTTTTTGTGTTTCCTGTTGAGTTCCTGACAGCCATCACTGGTTCTTGTTTTATCCTCACCCCAGAGTTGTAGTTGTTACTCGTTCCTACTGTTGCTGCTGCATTTGTCTTCTGAAATGCCATTGTAGTCAATTTGCTATGTTCGATTTTTATAGCCCGCTTCAACACTTCCTCTGGATCTAACGTTTCAAAAGTCAGTGTATCCTGCATTGTCAATTTCAAAATGAATAGGTCACGAACTATCTCGATTTCCAGTGTTTTCAGTTCTGATCTAGCTGCTTGAGCAGTTAAAGCTGCATGAAATGCCTCCAGTGATTCCCCGGATTTTTGCATTCGTGTGAACAATTTTTACCTTTCATAGATCACGCACTTTACCTTTTGAAACGAGACCGCTGCTAGCTCTGTAATGTCCCTGAATGACCTTTTAGAAATTTTGGCGTGTGGATTTTTCTGTAAAACTATTTTTTTTTTCCTTCTGTTCCGAGAGAGAGGAATAATCTGGATACAACCTTCTTTTGTACCTCATTATAAAAAACTTTGTGGCCAACCCCTGGGCCCCGTGTTCTTCTCTTCTCATTTTCCAGCATTATTCGATTTCTTGCTAGCTTATCTCTAAGATTTCTGGGTGTCATCGCAGCTTCATTCTCTCCCTCTCGTGGCTTTTCTGGTCGTGGAGGTGGTTCTTTTAATTTGTCTTTTGGTTATACCAACATAACTTCTTGGTTTACATTTTCTTTTACAGTTACTGTAATTAGAAATTGTTCGAACCAGATTGAAAATTCCCACGGTGGGTTTAAATTTGCTGACGCCCAAAATACGGGTATTCCCATACTAATACGATTATCTTGAGCTGCGAATCTTGCTGGCTGCGCCATGTGATATCCTATACGGTATCTTGTTGGAAAACTACTAATAATTCAAAAGAGTTTTCTTTGTTGCTTGAATTAAATATATTCTTGTTGTCTAATTTTAATCACTGAGAGCGATACTGCAGATTCAAACTCTGAGCTCTTAGCTGTGTACCAATGTCAGTGCACTCGTGACTTTGGACACGTCATAGTAAAAACAATTGATACCACTGAAGGTTGTTATTACATCAAGCAATTACTGCTATTGCAGTAGCAGTAGTACATACACCCTCAAGTGGAAAATGAATTTGAGAAGTTGGTCTGCAAAATTCTCCCACTCAGCAGAAGCCAGGTTTCGGTATTGAAACGTGTCGAGGATTTCCTCGTCGGGTTTCTGAGTCTATCTTCTTTTGTTTAGCCTTTTGTTTGGTTTTTAGAGTGGAGCTCGATTGAACGTCTTTGTTTGAGGTATCCAGAGTGGATATTGATTGTTCGTTGTTCTGATCAACTGCGATAGCAGTTTGTTTTAGCGATTTTTCCGGTTTTGCTCGTTTGATGTCCGGTTCTTGCATTCGTGTGAACAATTTATATCTTTCATAGATGACGCACTTTACCTTTTGAAACGAGACCGCTGCTAGCTCCGTAATATCCCAGAACGACCTTTTGGAATTTTTGGCGTGTGGATTTTTCTGTAAAAATCTTTGCTTTCCTTCTGTTCCCAGAGAGAGGAATAATCTGGATGCAAGCTTCTTTTGTACCTCATTATAAAAAACATTGTGGTCAACCCTTGGGACACGTGTTCTTCTGTCCGCATTTTCCAGCATTACTCGATCTCTTGCTAGCTTATCTCTAAGATTTCTGGGTGTCATCGCAGCTTCATTCTCTCCCTCTCGTGGCTTTTCTGGTCGTGGAGGTGGTTCTTTTAATTTGTCTTTTGGTTATACCAACATAACTTCTTGGTTTACATTTTCTTTTACAGTTACTGTAAATAGAAATTGCTCGAACCAGATTTAAAATTGCCACGGTGGGTCTAAATTTGCTGACGCCCAAAATACGGGTATTCCCATACCAATACGATTATCTTGAGCTGCGAATCTTGCTGGCTGCGCCATGTGATATCCTATACGGTATCTTGTTGGTAATAATTCAAGAATATTTTCTTTGTTGCTTGAATTAAATATTTTCTTGTTGTCTAATTTTAGTCACTGAGAGCGATACTGCAGATTCAAACTCTGAGCTCTTAGCTGTGTACCAATGTCAGTGCACTGTTGACCTTGGACATATCGTAATAATAATAACTGATACCACTGAAGGTTATTATTACATCAAGCAATTACTGCTATTGCAGTAGCAGTATGACACAGCCAAAGCGAAATTTCACAAGTTCCAGTCTAAAATTGAGCCAGCTGTATGAATTGGATATTATAATTCAATTCTTAGACGAAGTGCAATCGTGAGTCGTGAGATAATTAGAATCCTGAGTTGAGTCATACAGGATCGAACCAAAATTTAAACAGTGTCTAATTATAATACAAACACGGTTACATCGGTCAAGTCAATAATTAGAGAATCAGGATGAAGCCATATCTTCAGCACAGCTAGTTTGCCTTTATACTAATTCTTCAGAAAACTTATTTCTGTTCTCGATCGAACTAATCAGCGAAAAATAACTCCTTCCGTGAAATTTTTCTTTGAGCAACATTCTACTCATGTTTTAAAACAGTTAGTAAATTTTGGGTTTTTAAAAATATTGAAGTCTTATGGTTCCAATGGTAGAAACAGTATTTCAAAAAAGGTTGAAAAAGTGTTTTTTTTGTTGTTTCTAAGTTGCTTGGAAGTCAATGCAATATTGTAAGTTTTTTCCAGGAAAATAAAACTACATTAAGAATTATTGTATACAAGTGACATTTATGAAAGTGTTCTTGAAAAAGAAGGACTATGATTTCTTTTTTCATGAACTCAGGTTGGTTTGTAGAAAAAAAGTTAAGCAAAAACTAACAGTGTACGTGAAAATCAAGCAAAGCGAGCCTATTTGAGCAAAGACGAGAATTTTTGACCATCCACTTTGATATCAATTGAAGATTACGCCAAGAAATCAGTCGAACAGCTCAGATAGAGAACTTAAAAATGTCACTTTTCAACTTAAGCAAAAGAATTGTCATTTTTGAAAAAAAAATCAATTTTCTTTTGATTGAACCAAAAACCATCAACTTTTGGTTAATGATTGCATTGTGTAACTCTTATGTCGCCGTTATCTAGAAAATATTGAAGATGGCCAAGTACTTTGGGAGAAAAAGGGCAGCAAAAGAGAAAAAGATTGCTTGTTTGCAGTTTGTTTCAATTAGGTGGCTGAAACTCTTCAACTCTATAATGAGAAGTTTCATGATTTCCGCTCGATGTGCTCAATTTGTATCGCAATTTTTGAATTCGAAACAAATGTCAGAACTTGACCAAAAATTAATAGTTGAAACAAGAATTTGAGTCAAGCAAAAGCTCGAAATATACCTCAAGCACGGTCGATATACCTCAAATATATCGATGTTTTATCGAGGAAGGTCCAAGAATACCTCAAGTAGGATAAAAACTACGTCGAACGTGAAAATACACCTCAAGTACAGCCAATACATTCCTTGAGCGAAATTGTTTAGCAGTTGGACAGAGAAAATTACAGAAAACCTATAATTTACAAAGATCAAAATTTGGCGCAAAATGAAGCACAGAATATTCGTAAGAGAGACAACACGATTCCAAAATAAGTTCATTTCTACAAACTAATATAATTACTTTTTATTTTGAAAAATTTTTTGTCGGTAGAAAATTACCCAGAGACTTAACTCAAAAGCAGAGAGAACAATTTTTTATTTCTTATTAGTTTTCAACATTAAGATGTTTTCAACATTAATAGTTTTCAACATCTCATTTTTTTATTACATTTATTTTTTTAACAAAAGTAACGGAATATTTCTGCTCGGAGTGGGTTTTTCTTCAGACCAATTTCAATTAATATCATTCAAACTGTTGTCCTGAGCTCAAATTTGAAAAGATGTTTTACCTGTGATCATTTTTCGTGAAAATATGGGGGTTTAAAGATTGCCATTTCGGCCAATTTGGGACAATTAAAGCGCGATATTTTTCGCATTATGAACGCGTAAGCGGAGTTTTAATCCGTCCTAGAAATCGTTCCAAATTGATCTAAAGAAGCTTATTTGCCATAATTGATTTGCTACAATCAGCGAAATCTATCCTTTTGTACTTTATATGGCGTGTGGGGGGATGATTTTTACAAATAAAAATCTAAGATTTTAGAAAAAAAGCATTTTTTAATACATTTAATTTTTTTTGTTATTGATGCTCCATAAATCATAAAAAAGCAGTCAAAACATTCAGGGCTTCGAGCTGATACGAGCAGTCTTGTTTGTTATTGAAATTCAAAGTATGCTAGAATGTGATTGAGATGGTCGGAACATATCTCGTTTGTGTCGAGTAGTCAAACACAATTTTTTTTATTGAGAAAGTAGCACCATACGTTAAATTGGTAGAAGCGGTCGAAACGTTTTGATATTTGTTTCAGATGGTAAAAACATACTGCGTAAGTTTTTAAAACCAATTGGAACATTGTCACCAAAAATCACATTTGAAAAAAGATTTACCTAAAACAACAAAACTGCTCGCATCAGGGCGAAGCCCTGAAAGTTGCTATTGCCTTTTAAGGTTTATGGAGCAGTAATAACATTTAAAAATTCAATGAAATAAAACAAAATTGTTTTTAAAACAAAGCGACACATTAAATCAAACAAAATTGAAATGAGGCAAGAAATTTGCACTTACCAAAACATTACACATGAATTAAACATGAAACATGACATCATGGGCTCAAAGTGGTTCTTTGGGAGACTTATGAGCTTATCTTACGAATTATACCCTGGAGAAACGACAGACAGAGAAATTCAATGAGTGATTTTTATGTATTTAATAATTTTTTTGACGGCTGACCGAGTTAGCTTTCAGTTATTGTGTCTGTCGTTTTTCGGCGGTATAAAGAGTAAGCCAAATCAGTCTCCCCAAGAATCAGTTTGAGCCTATGAATTTAAGTTTCTTGTGTTGTTTGCGAGGATGTTTCCACATCAAGAACAACTTTGAACTTACTTCGCGTATACTGGCTATTCCACGCCTTCAAAGTATGATTTCTCAACCTGACTAAGTCCTTTCAAATAATATCATCTTGCATGCGATAAATTTTTAATCCTATAGATTAATTAGTTGCAGAGAAAATGAAAAAAAAACGTGGAGAAAAACAATTCCGTTTATTTGCTCGTTGATTTAAGCGTCTACTCATGTGTTGTAACTCGGTGAAAAACTTTAATTACCGAAGCGCCGAAAAACTATTTTTTGCTTCCCTTGTTAAAACTCTAACTATATTCAAAGCTACTTAGATAGAAATTGTCATAATTTTGTTATCTTCTCTGCAAATTTTTCAATAAAAGAAGTTCTCCCAAATATTTTTGAGGTTTTTGAATAGAAATGAATCTAAACATCCATGCATTTTGAATAAGTTTTTCTTGTGTACCTGTAGTATGGTATTAGTTTTTTAATGCATAACTTGATCAGCTTGCGTCCGTAGTAAACATATTGTCATTTGTATGAAAGTTCATACAACAAGTACACAACACAAGCGTATTATATACTAGCATTTACTATCTGATACTGATAGTTTGATGATAGTTTCATGAGGGGGACTCCTTTTTGGCTAAAGTTTGTTGTTTTGGTAATGGTATGCGCGCATGAAGCTACTTAACAAGATGCGAGTAAACAGAACTTTGCAAACGGCATTACTTTTTGCTCCAAAACATCTTCAACTGTCAGTCTTCTTTGTATTTTTATCTTCGAGCAGGTATTTTGTTTTGCAAAAGCGAAGAGTTTATATTTTTGAGAGTGAAATGTTTGCATTAAACGAGCCAGCAAAGTCTGGCCTTTTTAATATTTCCATGTCGCTGGATCCGAGTTTTTTGGAACAATTGATTACTAAGAGTTCCGTGGATTCAAAAAGTTGTTCTGTAATTAACGATTCCGATAACTTTCCTGCGGAAATGTTTCTAGTGAGCCGAGGTTTAGCGCGTTGTTTTGGTTCGATCAAATTCTCGTTGGATGTCTCGACAGACATCAATGAAAATTTCTTCGGCCAAAAGTCAACTCAGTCAGGAAAATCACTCATTGATCTGACTAGTAAATGCTGCGAAAGTTTTGAGAGCGAAAACAATGAGCATGCAGGATCAGTCAAAAACTCAGAGGCTAACGGAACAACCAAAATTAACAAAATAACAGAAACTAGCGGAACAGCCGAAGTTGACCGAACGGCTGAATTCAACGGAAAACCCGAAATTGACGAAACGATTAAAGTTGACGGAACGTCCAAAGTTGACGGAACAACAGAAGTTAGCGAAACAACCGAAGTTGTCGGAACCACCGAAGTTGTCGGAACCACGGAAGTTGTCGGAACCAACGAAGTTATCGGAACAACCAAAGTTGGCGGAACGGCCAAATTTAAAGGAAAACCCGAAAGTGACGGAACAACCGTAATTGACGGAAGGGTAGCACAAATTTTTTGGAGAGATGATGAAAGTTTGAAGAGAAGGTTATGCTGCGATGACCATGCAGAGATAAAAGAAGAGCGGACTACGTCGCCCAATAACTGCAAACGAAGTGCCGGTAACGATAGTTTACACACCCGCGTTCAGTCTTCGAGTAAAGTTAGTGTGATTAAACGCAACAGCAGAGAAGAACCCAAAGTTGCGCATTTTACTCTTTCTACCAAACTTGATGGTAAGTTGGGTTTTATTTAGATGGAACCAGGGTAGGGGGGGGGGGTTTCGGTTTGCTCCTTCAGTTCTCACAGGAACCACCTTTAATACTATTTTACGACAGCCATGTTTGTCTGATCAACTTTATAACTTTTGAAGGAAGCAGGTGCAACAATGATAACGTTGCGAGAAGGAACCGCGCGTGAATAAAACACATTTTAAAAATCAAAACCTTTCAAAATGTTCCAAACGATAAAAATTTTTGGCCTATTTGGAGAAAAAAAAGACCAACAATAACCTCTGTTTTGCGTTTTTGTCCCATTAAACATAAAACCTTGGTGTATAAGTCCTAAATTTAATGCAGATTATTCATTTAACTTGAATGTTGTTTTAAAGGCTTTGCTGACGTGCAAAACACTCCTTCAATAACAACTCAAATGTTGCCGAAACAAATGCTACCGAACGTTTTCTTAGATCCTTCCCCGCGCCTCATGAAAATGAGCCCGAACGAATCGAACTCATCGAATGATTTTGTAATGAGGACTTCTAACGAGCCAAACAACTTGCCTACAAATATTCAAAACTCAGATCCTCAAAAATGTATCAATATGTTGGAAATTTTAACTTCAAATGTGGGTAACAAGTCGAATTACCCCATACCAACGTTACGAAATCCTGCAACTAGTGCAACCAATAAGAACTCAGCTGCAACGAAAAATTTCAACAGCCGAACAAAACCCCTCGAAAAACGCCTTGTGAAATGCGAGTATTGTAATTATCACGGAAAAGGTGCTTATAAAGTTAAAATTCATAAGATGAATTGCCACTCAGATCTAAGGCCTTTCAAGTGTACTTTTTGTTCGTATGCTAGCAAACAAAAGTGTACAATGACGAGACATTTGAAGTCACATGGAGTTAACAAAACTGAAAACACAGAGACAAATTCAAGTGAACTTCACTTTAATTTGGCCGAAATAGAACATCCGGAAAACCACTTCAGAAATGTCTACGGTCCCAACTCTGGAAACGTTGCTAGCGCAAGTACATCATTATCATTGTCATCATCATTATTACCATTATCAGTATCATCAATACCGCCAGAGCTTCCAATACAACCAGCGCCGATAGCAGCATCATCGTCAAGTTTTACAACACCAGAAAACGAAATCAAGTTTTATTCCTGAAGTATTTATTTATTTAATTAAAACTTATGGAAACGACCTAACACAAAGTTCAATTTTTAATATGCTTAGGTTTAAAGGAAACATAATTGCCACTTCTTATACTTTTTACAGCGCCGAAATATAGCTGACTTTTTCAAAGATTTCTACAGGCGTCTCAGGCGTCAGTCCCAGAAGGGGGTAAATTTGTTTTATATTTCTGACGTGAGGGCATCCGCACTAAATCTGCTATTGGTTGTTTTGAACCCTTCATATGTTTTTATATTGAATTTATGGCAAGATAGTGGTTTTCTTAGTCGAGGTAGAGCAAGAAAGAAAGGGTTGGGTACGTTTGGCTTTTTGAAAACTCTTGTCATCTTTTTTTAGGTCAGCCAACTCGAAAATTTCATTCTCAGTTGAAACCCGTTGAGTGACCACATTTTACTGAGCGTTCATTGCTGGTTGATTGCTGATTAATCTATCTTAAGTTATAAATCTCACATAAGACGTCAAGTTTCTTGACAAAAGTTATAGTAGAAAAAATAGTAAGAAAAGAGTGTGAATTTTTGAGCTTGATGAATATAAAGTACAGGGTTATTAGATTATATAAAGGAATTGAACAGCTTAAAGAAATATACCTATGGTTGACGGAGTCTTAAGTCCTATTTTCTTTTTTATATTTTATCTTCTTACTAAGGTTGATGATGGGGTAAAATTATCGAGTCAATCTTCGGTGGGTCCGTTCTTCTGAGCCGTCTTGTGAAGATTTGTCCGGTGATCTTCAGGCTCTGATTTGTGTCGTTATTGATTATTTGCTTTTTTATCGTAGTTATGAAACAAAACTGAATTCTGTTCTTTTTCTTCAAAAAACTAAATTTATAAACTTGCTGCCAACTGAGCAAAACGAAATACTGAAGTTTTCAGGCCAGTCCTTTTGCTTGTAAGCCTAAACCGGTGGCTAATTCATCTATCAAAGCACTCAGGTTTCACCTGCTCCTTTAATCTCCCTTCATCATATGGGATTTTTCAACTAGAATTTAGTTGATTTTTTCGAATCAAATATTTTTTATTTTTTAGTCGCTTTTGAATAAAAACTCAGCCTTCAGTTCAATCTTATTAAAAATTGAAAGTATTTCTTCCGATGCATCATATTTCAGGTGCATCTCTGTTTAATCAAAGCAAGGAGAAAAACTGGGCAGCCGGCAAGACTATTAAATATTAACCCACATTGTGTTATGTTATGTATAAAAGGGAAGTGTTAAGAATCACCGCCCTTATGAAATTATGAGCATGAAAAAAAGAGAAAAATTGGACAAGTATATAAAAAGTAGCATGTTTTCAAAACATGATATCAAAGTCCTATTGAGAATAAATCATTCAAAGTCTGATTTAGTGAGTTAAGTTTTCATTTAAAAGGCACGCTTTAATTTAGAATTGGGTTGTTTTAAGTAAGCAATTTAGTCAATGGTCCTCGGTCCGTGTAGTATTACAAAACTACAACTTGTTCTATCGCACTTTACCGAACCCCACTCTTTGTTCGTAGGGTTTGAAAAAACTATTTCAACAGTTTTATGCTGAAATTTCTGCACGACGAACCAATTCTTGTTGCGTTTAATACCATTCATAGAATTGTTTACGATGTTTCACATAGTTTGCTAGTCCTGATAATAACTACAGGTTCGTTCTTGCTGTCTCACATCATTTACAGTGTTTCATACCAGATGCACGTTTTTTCCTGAAGCCCTACACGGTTTAAAAATGTTTTTATCACTTACAGATATGTTAATATTGCCTCACATAGCTTACTTGATTTTTTTAAACACCAGATACAGATTCAATATTTAACCTTGATGAGTCATACAAGTTAATATTATTTCACATCTATACCAAAAGCAGACTTACTCTTAATGCCTCTTTTGGTTTACCCTTGTTTTTTACCAGCTACAGATTTCTTCATGATGCCGTACCTGGTTCATTAGAATTTCATACCACAATTACAGATTTGATCAAAACCTCATTTGATTTGGTAGTAGTTTATACCAGGTACAGATTTGTTCTTATTTGTTCTTGACGCCTCACATAATTTACCATTGTTTTATTCCAATTACAGTCTCGTTCTTGACGCCTCTCTTGGTTTAATTTCTTTTAAACCTGTTACAGAGTTGTTTTTATTGCCTCATATGATTTACTAGTTTTTAAACCAGATTTGAGTTTGTCCTAGATGACTCTTATAATTTAATAAAATTTTATTCCAAGTACAGACCTAATCTCTATGCCTTTTGTCGTTTACTAGGGTTTTATACCAAAAAAAGACTGTTCACATTGCCTCATGAGGTTTACTACGTTTTTATACTCTCTTAATCAAATTTGAGGTTATTTTTGATGCCTCACATGGTTTACAGTGTTTCTTTCCAAGTACAGATATGTTCTTGAAGACTCACATGATTTATTAAAGTTCTACACTAGTTACAAATTTGTTCTCGATACCTCACAAAGTCCATTATTGTGTCATAGTTTAATAAAATTTTGTTCCAATTACAGACTTGCTTTTTGTGGTTTACTAGTGTTTACACCAGTTACAGACCGATTTTTGATGCCTCCACGGGTTGACTAGTGTTTTATACCAATGAAAGACTTGTTCCTGATGCCTCTATGATTTACTACTTTTTTATATTGTTTTAATCCAATTACAGATTTGTTATTGATGCCTCACATGGCTTACAGTGTTTCATACCAATTGCAGATTTGTTCTTGTCGCCTCCCATGGTTTATTAAAGTGTTAAATTATTTACAGATGTGATATCTCACAAGGTCCATATGTTTTTCATATCAAAAACAGACTTGTTTTTGATGCATTCTATAGTTACCAGTAATTTTTAACAATTAAAAATTTGTTTATGATGCTTATGCTTCGATTAGTTTATTAGTTTTTATAACCATTTCAGGTTTGTTCTTTATGTCTTTTGTGATTCAGTATTGTTTTAAGCTAGTTAACGACTTACTTGATGCCTCATAAGGTTAAGTAGTGTTTTGCACAAGGTATAGTTTTGTTCTTGATGCCTCAATTGGTTTAGTAGAAATTTATAGCAATTGGAGACTTGATCTCGATGTCCAACAAGATTCGCAAATTTTTCATGCCAAAAAGAAATTAGTTCTTGAACATTCTTAGATATATATTTGTGTTCTATACGAGTTATGTATTTGATCCTGAAGCATCACATGGCTGACTCTTGATTTTATCTGTTACAATTTGATTCTAGTGGTTTAAACCTGTTACAGGTTTCTGCTTGATGACTCACATAGCTTACTAGAGTTTCATGCCGGTTGCAGATTTGTTCTTAATACCTGAATTGGCTTACGAATTTTTAAAACACGATTTGTATTAGTTGCAGATTACTCATAAAGTTTTAAAATGTTTTTTTTTTCCTATTACAGACTTGATCTTTATGCCTTTTGTCGTTTACTTGTGTTTTATACTTGTTACAGACTTACTAGTGTATTATAGCTCATACAGATTTATTCTTTTTGCTTCGCAGTGTTTACTGGTGTTCACTAACTGATACTGTTTTTATCTCGATGTCTTAATTGTTTCAATTTTTTTTCAGTATCAGACTTTTTCGTGATGCTAGAAACTTATACATGTAACATATTTGTTTTGGCTAGTGCATATCATGGTTATAGTGTTTTTTATTAACTACAGAATTGGTTTCGATGATTCTGGTAGTATACTAGAAAATCATACAAGTTACAGCTGTGTCCTTGATATCTTTCATAGTTTTTCTAGTGATTTAAACCTGTTACAATCTTATTCGTGGTGCCTCAGTGGGTCTTCTGTTGATTTATACCTGTGACAGTTTTGTTTTTGATGTATCTCAAGTTTTATTAATTTTTTATGCCTAATACAGATTTTTTTTGAAGCACCACGTGGTTTACTAGTGTTTTTAGTACTTGAAGTCTAGTTAAAAAGCCTCACGTTTAGTATTACTGGATTTGGAATCAGGTGCATTTTTAATTTCGATTCGTCTTTTTTCAGTGGTCTAAACTCGTTACAGACTTTTTTGTGATGCCCCAGAAGGTTTTCTAGTGATTTATACCTGTTTAACATTTTTCTTTGACGTATCTCCTGGCTTACTAGTTTTTTATGCCTATTACAGGTTTTTTTGAAGCACCACATTGTTAACTAGTTTTTTTACCTTTCACGGTTTAGTTAAAAAGCCTCACATGTATTGCCAAGGATTTATTAAAAAGGCAGATATAGCTTTAATCTTGACGCGTCATATAGTTTTCTAGTGTTTTATACTTGTTACAAACTTATTCTTGATACCTCAGAGGGTTTTTGTTATTGATTTATACCTGTTAAAGATTGCCCTTGATGAATACCATGGTTTATTGTTTTTCATAACTATCACAGATTTGTTTTTGTTGCCTCACAGATTTTATTTGTAATTTTTATCTGTTACATCTGATTTCTTGACGCCTTACGTGGTTCAATAGTGTAGCATGCTTGTTACAGACTTGTTTTCGATGCTTCACAGAGTTTTGTAGTGTTTCAAACCAATTAATTGTTTGTTTTTGATGATCTTATGGATTGATAGTGTTGTGTACATTTTACATATTTGTTCTTAATCCATCACATGGTTTACAAGTGTTTTATACATATAACAGATATGTTCTGGATGCCTCACATGGTACCTATTAATTTAAACTTGGTACTTGTTTGTTCTCGATGCCTCTTTTGCTCGGCTAGAATCTTATACAAGTAAAAGACTTGTACTTGACTTAAGCCTCTTATGGTTTTATAGAGTTTTTATATGTTAGAGATTTGATTTTGATGTCTCTAATGATTTACTAGAAAAACATACTAGCTACAGATTTGTCCATGGTATCTACTAAAGTTTTCTAGTGATGTATACTTGTTACAGACTTCTTCGTGATGCCTCAGAGGGTTTTCTAGTGATTCATACCTGTTACAGATTTGTTCTCTATGTCTCTCATGGCCTACTAGTTTTTAATGCCTAATACAGATTTTTTCTTGAAGCAACACATGGTATACTAGTTTTTTTAGTACTTACCTTCTAGTAAAAAAAAACCTCAAGTGGTTTAGTATTGTTTGCTTTAAAATCACATACAGATTTAATTTTGATGCGTCATATAGTTTTCTAATGATTTAAACTCGTTACAGACTTCTTCTTGACGCCCCAGTGGGTTTTCTAGTGATTTATACCTGTTAAAGATTTGTCTTTGACGTATCTCCTGGCTTACTAGTTTTTTATGCCTATTACAGGTTTTTTCGTGAAGCACCACATGGTTTACTAGTATTTTTACTACTTACATATTACTTAAGAAAGCCTCACATGGCTTTACTATTGTTGTTTTTTAAAACCAGATACAGATTTAATCTTGATGCGTCAAGTATTTTTTAGTGTTTTATACTTGTTACTGACTTATTATTGATACTTTAAAGAGTTTTTCGGTGATTTATACCTGCTAGAGACTCTTGATGTATCCTATGGCTTACTAATTTTCAAAAAGTTCTAACTGATTTTTTCTTGTTGCCTCACAAATTTTGCTAGTGTCTTATATCTGTTACAGATGGTTTCTTGATGCCTCATATGGTTCACCACCGTATTATGCTTCTTACAAAATTATTCTTGATGCTTCACAGGTTTTTTATACCAATTGCTTGTTTGTTTTTGATGCCTCACTTGACTTAATATTGTTGTATGCATTAACATATTTGTTCTTAATGCACCAAATGATTTACAAGTGTTTTATACCTGTTGCAGATATGTTTTTGACGCCTCACATGGTTACGATTGACTTATATTTGTTACAGATTTGTTCATGATGCCTCATTGGTCTCCTAAAAGCTTATACAAATTACAGAATTAAACTTGATTTGTGCCTTCCTTGGTTTTATAGATTTTTTTGTTACAGATTTCTCTTTGATGCCTCCCATAATTTACTCTAAAACCATACTAGATACAGGTGGTTTGTCGTTGATATGTATTATAGTTTTCTAGTGATCTATACTTGTTACAGACTTATTTGTGGTGCCTCAGAAGTTTTTCTAGTGATTTAAAACTGTTACAGAGTTGTTCATGATGTATCTCACGGCTTACTACCTTTTTATACCTTTTACAGATTTGTTAATAAAGACTCACAAGGTTTACTACTGATTTTTTAGAATCAGTTACAGATTTAATCCTGATGCGTCACATAGTTTTCTATATTTTATACTTGTTACAGACTTATTCGTGATGCCTCGGTAGGTTTCTTGTGATTTATACCTATTACAAATTTTTTTGAGCACCATATTTTTTACTAGTTTTTGTACCTTTCACAGATTAGTTAAAAAGCCTCACATGTATTGCTAGTGAACTTTTAAAAAACCAGATACAGTTTTAGTCTTGACGCGTCGCATAGTGTTCTAGTATTTTACTTACTGTTACAGACTTATTCCTCATACCTCGGAGGGTTTTTATTATTGATTTATACCTGTTAAAGTTTGTCCTTGATGAATCCCTTGATTAGTTTTTTCAATACCTATCACAGATTTGTTTTTGTTGCCTCACAGAATTTATCAGTACTTTATATCTGTTACATATGAATTTTTGATGCCTCACGTGGTTCAATAGTGTAGCATGCTTGTTACAGATTTTTTTTCGATGCATCACAGAATTTTTGTAGTGGTTCAATAGTGTAGCATGCTTGTTACAGATTTTTTTTCGATGCTTCACAGAGTTTTTGTAGTGTTTCAAACCAATTATTTGTTTGTTTTTGATGATCTTATGGATTGATAGTGTTGTGTACATTTTACATATTTGTTCTTAATGCATCACATGGTTTACTAGTGTTGTATACATATAACATATATGTTCTGGATGCCTCATTTGGTAACTTTTGGTTTAAACTTGGTACATGTTTGTTCTCGATGCCTCATTTGGTTGGCTAGATTCTTATGCATGTTACAGACTTGTACTTGACTTGTTGTGCCTCCTATGGTTTTATAGAATTTTTATAAGTTACAGATTTGATTTTGATGCCTCTAATAGTTTAATAGAAAAACATACTAGCTACAGGTTTGTCCTTGGTAACTACTAAAGTTTTCTAGTGATGTATACTTGTAAAGACTTATTATGTGATGTAAAGACTTATTAGTTATGCCTCAGAGGATTTTCTAGTGATTTATACCTGTTACAGATTTGTTCTTGATGTATCTCATGGCCTACTAGTTTTTTATATCTATTTCAGAATTGTTCTTGAAGCAACACATGGTTTTCTAGTGTTTGCACCTTTTACAGGTTTGTTTAAAAAGCCTCACATGGTTTACTAGTGATTTTTTCAAAACCAGTTACAGATTTAATCCTGATGCGTCACATAGTTTTCTATTGTTTTATACTTGTTCTAGACTTATTCGTGATGCCTCGGAGTGTTTCTTGTGTTTTATACCTGTTACAGATTTGTTTTTGATGTATAGCTCATGGCATACTAATTTTTTATGCCTATTACAGATTTTTTTTTTGAGGAACCACATTTTTTCCTGGTTTTTTTTTACCTTTCACAAATTAGTTAAAAAGCCTTACATGTATTGCTAGTGAATTTTTAAAAACCAGATACAGCTTTAATCTTGACGCGTCACATAGTTTTCTAGTATTTTATACTTGTTACAGACTTATTCTTCATACCTCGGAGGGTTTTTGTTATTGATTTATAGGTTGTTATTGATTGTTAAAGGTTGTCCTTGATGAATCCCATGGTTAATTTTTTTCAATACCTATCACAGATTTGTTTTTGTTGCCTCACAGAATTTAGTAGTACTTTATATCTGTTACATAAGAGTTTTTGATGCCTCACGTGTAGTACTAGTGTAGCATGCTTGTTATAGATTTGTTTTCGATACTTCACAGGGTTTTTGTATTGTTTCAAACCAATTACTTGTTTGTTTTTGATGCCCTTATGGATTGATAGTGTTGTGTACATTTTACATATTTGTTCTTAATGGATCACATGGTTTACTAGTGTTTTATACATGTAGCAGATATGTTCTGGATGCCTCACATGGTAACTATTGGTTTAAACTTGGTACATGTTTGTTCTCGATGCCTCATTTGGTTGGCTAGATTCTTATGCATGTTCCAGACTTAATTTTGACTTGTGCCTCCTATGGTTATATAGAGTTTTTATAAGTTACAGATTTGATTTTGATGCCTCTTTGGTTTACTAGAAAAACATACTAGCTACATGTTTGTCCTTGGTATCTACTAAAGTTTTTTAGTGATGTATACTTGTTAAAGACTTATTCGTGATGCCTCGGAGTGTTTTCTAGTGATTTATACCTCATACAGATTTGTTCTTGATGTATCTCATGGAATACTATTTTTTTTATATCTAATACGGATTTGCTCATGAAGCACCACATGGTTTGCAAGGGTTCTTGCCACTTAAAGATTTGTTAAAAAAGCCTCACAAAGTTTTTTCTTGATTTTTCAAAAACCATATACAAATTTAACTTCGATGCGTCACATAGTTTTCCGGTGTTTTATATCTGTTGAACCGGAAGTTTTCAGCACTTTGGAAAACAACCTTTCCCCAAAAATGGGTTATGGATGAAACGTGATGGGCAGTTCCTTCATGGGATGTTTATCCCAAAAATGAGAGATTGACTCCGGGTGACCTTAGGTTGACCTTTGGGTGTTATGATCCCAAAATGCATGGAAACCTTTAGAATTAACACCTAAAGGGAACTTAGTCTTGAAAGTTTTTAGTGGGATCAAATGGGGTTGCTTAGGATGAACAGGAGTGGGAGGCATTGAAAAAATTGGGGCCTAATATTTATCTTGTTCTTTGCTTATAGTTTTGAAATAGTAAAAATAAATCAAATGGAGCTTTTAAACATTCGATTGAGGTGATTATGATAGTTAAGAGTTTTAACAGGAATTCAACTAGAGCAAACGCAATATGCAGTGAAAGGAGTGAGGCATGGGAAGTAAGTCTCAAAAATGATGTGATTGAACGGGAAAATCACTGGGATCCCGGAGGTGACCTTCTGGCTCAACTTAACCCTTAAAAGATTAAAAAAGTCCCCGCGATGTGTTAACCCCCTTAACGTTCCCTAGAAAGTCGGGGCTAGAATAGAGTATAGATTGAAATTTGAGATTCTCGAAACGACTTAGTCACCCACGAATAAGGTCTAATATGCGTGACAAAATTGATCAAAGAAACCAAACTTGGCATTCGCCAGTAATGAAATGGGAGAGACGGCGTGAAAAAAAAACAGGTGCTGAGGAGTGAACTAAGTGGATGCCAGATCTGACAGAAAAGGCCTGAATAAACTAAAACTAAGTATAAAGAAAGATAAGAAACTAGAGGGTACTGGAGAGCCGAGTAGTTAGTTCGTAGAGTAAAAGAACAATTTTTAGCGAGTGGCTTGTCAGTTCTCAGTATATTAGATAAACTGATTGAGATTCAGCGATATGATATCGAGGATAAAAACTTAGAAAAAAAACAGTAAAAAAAAACGATTGAGTCAATTTTGCAATCAATTTTGAAACGATGCAAATTTGCAATCTTTGATCTTTTCTTTCAATTAAATTGATAAAATGCAATGTTTGTATTTGTATATTTTCTGAATTTAACTACATTTTCCAAAACTAAATTTTTTCACTTTTAAAATCCATCAACTATATCGAAACAGCGGTCAAAATTTATTCATTGTTGCATTTGTTGTATTAATCATAAGCATAGCGAAAAATAAGCATCTATTTATAAAATTTAATTAATTTCCACATGATACAAAAACTATCACGTCTTAAAACCCATTTACATCCATTCAACCAAAGAAAGGTGCCGTTACACACAATAGACCAAACTTAAGAACAGTTTTAAAAAAAGGGAAAAATAACATTTGAAAACGGTGAAAATTAATTATTTAGCTCAATTGTTTTCAGTAGAAAAAATGGAACAATTAATTGGAGTTAGATTTAAAACATTCATACCATGAGATTTTTCAAAAATTAAAGTCAAATGCTTTAGATCGGCAAACTCATAGCGTTGCTTTCTAATTGTCTTAAAAAAGTTTTGAAAGGTTGGTCCTCTAACCTCACTTTGCAAAACGCATTCAATAAATGAAATTGCGCGACAATACAATTAAAAAAAAGCTATTTCAAAATAGTGGGGACAAAATTACAGTCTTGTCTTTAATCCGGATTTAGCGGTCTCGGTCGAAACTTTTTAAATTTGGTTTGCACGTGTAATCTATCTAAATTAGTTGAAAATCGACGTCTTTACCAATTGTTTGAATTTTTATTCAATTTTAAGCCAGTTCATAGCAAAATGTTAGCTTGTTTTAGAATGTTCTTAGCAATTTGGTGAACAATTTAAACGCTAAACAAACATAAATATTTGAGTCAGTTCGACAAAAATTTATCAGTGATCTTACTATTCTCATCTTAACACGCAAACTTTTTGTTTCCTACCTTGAAACAAAACAAACTCTATCTTAAAACATTGGAGACCCTGATACATGAAACTTCCCTATTTTAAAGCATGGATTTAATTCCTTATCGTAAAACATGGGAAAATTGCGCGCCAAAATTTTAAAAGATGGTAAAACCTGGAAACAGGATAGGACTTATCTCAATATCTAGGAAAACCTATATCATATTTTAATACAAGACGAAATCTATTCTTTATCTCAAAACATAAATATCATATCCTAATACATAGCCTGGCGCATAAAAAAATTTGTCGCTCTCTTTTTCAGATAAGGCATGTAGCATCAATATAAAATCTTGAAATACGGAGTAAATATTTGAGTCGTTTATGGAACTAATAAGACCAATTAGCTCGCGTCAATTCAATTTGGAACGTTTATGAATGCTGACAATTCGCCACGCTTAAATATTTCGCGTATTGAAACAAACTTTCAAAGTAATACTCCAACAGCAAAACAGCACTTTATTCTAGTGCAAGCATACTCGCTTGGCAATCTGAAAAGCCCATATGCAGTCAACTTTTCTAAAGTTGGTCTTAATAAGAAAACCAACGAAATAAAGTCGGAACAACAAAACTGCTCGTATCAATGCAAGTTTCGATTGCATATTAAGCTGCCCATTATTTGATAATATAAAATTTTAAATGGTAAACTTTGAGTTGTGCATTGAATTAATGAAAACAATTAGCTACAATTAGAAAAGAACATGAATATTTGAAAAATCATGACTTGAGAGACAAATTCTTTTAAAAATTGGTCTGAATAAAAAGTCACCACGAGCATCTATATCTAAATTCCTTATGGTCTTCAAAAGTCGGAGAGGTGTATCACGTTAAAAATTCTCCGCTTCTTACACACAAATGTTTCTAGTGGGTTTTTGAAAAAAAAATTGAAATTTTTGTTAAAAAAATATTTTTGTCGTCTTTTTTTTAAGGTCGACCGATTTGATTTTCCGAGCTCTCCGAAAATATTTCACGACCCTATTTTGTCAAAAATTTTCTTTGCCGCAAGCAAACTATCAAAAAATTGACGTTTTGAGCCCTTTTAAAAATTGTTTGTCCAAAAATTTGCGCTTTTTCGGCGCGGGCTCCACCTCAATATTAGCTTTATTGGCGCCGAAGACGACTTCAGAATATTTTTAATGTTAGCCAGCCAAAAATTGATTTCGTGAATTTACACCAAAAGGGGACGTTTTGGAAAATTTGGCAACCAGATATGAGCGGGCGGCGGCGGGGGCAGTCGCCCCCTTTCTCTCGGTACGCTTGTATACAGTTTCGTTGCTGTCAAAAGGCTTCTAAATCACTGATTTCAAGTTTCTTTTGCAATAACTATTGTTAATTATGAAAATGTAATCAGCATGTTTTGGCATTTGTTATTTTTTATTTTTTCGTCTCAGACTCTGCTCGGTCTTGCTCGATTTTGCTCTCAGCTCCTCCCCCGCTTGCTCCTCCGCCCTCTGGGCGTCCTTCGGTCCCCTGCTCCCCACCCGGGGCTGACTTGCCCTCTCCTTCCTCCTCCTCCTTGATGCCCCCTCTCCCTCCCCCTGCCTCGTCTCCGTCCTCCGTCTCCCAATCGGGCACCTCTTGGCTCATGTTGGTAGTGCCGCCATACCTGATAAATAACTGAACGTGGCTCCTTTCTCCCCTCCCCCCATGCCAATTTTCGGCTCTTTTCCAGTTCCTCCCTTTCGAAATACCGAGTTTTATGTATGTTTTACGTGTTATTACGGCTAAATACGCGATGTTACGCTGTAACGTATGAAGAACAAATCTTTTCAGAATTGTCGATTTGTTCACCACGCCAAATTTCATTGCATTATGACAACCTTAAATAGATTTTTCTAAATTGAATTTGAAAGGGGAGGGGAAACTGAAAAAGAGCCCAATTTTTGTAACAATCGAACAATGTGAACAAAAATTGAAGGTGGGGGGCAGATCTAGGATTTTCTCGAGGGGGCGGAGCGGATTTTCAAACAAAAAACTGAAAGTTTTGTTGGCCTTTTTTAGGTCGAACAAATTCATTTTCATCCATTTTTGGCTGGCCAACCTCAAAATTTTTTAAAGGCTCCTTTGGTGCCAAAAAACTGAACTTGAGAGAGGAGCGTGCCCCGAAAAAACGCAAATTTTTGGTCGACGGTTTTTAAAAAGTGCTCAAAACGTGCTCAAATTTTTTTTAGCCGTTTCTTTTTTAAAAAATTTGCCGGCGGCGCAGAAAATTTTTGATTTATTAGGGCCCTTTAAATATTTTCGGAGAGAAACCGCAGAACCCCCGCCCCCCTTAGAAAAAATTCTACGCACGCCACTGCTGAGAGTTAAAATGTTCTGTACTTAAAAAGCTGCAGGTACCTGATTGATAATCTTCGAAAATCCGAATTGCAATGCATCAAACAGGAATTCTTCACTAATCTGCGGAATCCGTGCTAATTTTTTTGCAGCAGTTTCTCACCAATTAATTCAAATGTATTTAAAACAGTTTGGAAGGGGAAATTTTGAAGAATTGGCGAACCGGAAAGTGCATGGAAAGAGAGAAGGGCAAATCTGGGTCTATGAAAAAAGGGCTGGCGGATTTTGGGGACTTCCTTCAAATATAAGCAAGGAAACTCCTGGAGCAACTTGACAAGGGGTGGCTCTTTTTGAAAAAAGCAAGCAGATTTGGGGGCTCTGGGGGTGGCGGGGGGGGGGGGGGGGTACGGGGCTTTGCGTTTTGGTGTGTTTAGGGTTGAGTAAAAATACAGCATTCCTGGTAGACTGTATCTCGGTCTGTTCTTCGATGGCCAGTGTGTTGTTGTTGTTTCTGTTCTTGTCTGGATTGAATCTTGGCTCCTCCACAATTGTGTGTGAGATCCTCCGAGGCGCCTTCACTCGCGACGACACAGAAGTCACCGATGACCTACACATTATGTCTGCATGTATTTCATAAGCTAAGTGCAATTGAAGAGTAATAAGCTAAGAATGTCCCGACCATAAACTAAAAAAAAGTGTTGTTATTTTCTGCGTGGTGTCTTAAAAGGATCTGAACGAAAAACAGAAACTTAAGAACAATTATTTTATTTTCAAGCCAGAAACTTATAACCAAACATTGTATGAAATACGTTTTAGTTCGGCTTGGGAGAACATTAGAAAAAGACATCATAGCCTGTCGGGTGGTATCTCCATGAAAAATTGAAACATAAATGGAAACATTCACAAAAGCAGTCATTCAAAAAACTCAACGACTATCTAACATTGTAACTTCTCATTTAGATTCTTTAATTATCATGAATGTTTTATTTAGATGTTCAATTTTGGAGGGTTTCAACCAGTACTTCTTGGTTTTTGGATGCTTTTGTTTGCATTATTCTTCAGCCCGGGGTGTTTGGATTTTCTAAACTAAGAAACGAATAAACTCGTACATCCACATACAAATCAAATCATGAATAAAAACGATGACTTTTTATTGGATCATTAAAAAACTTTAACTTGCTCGTTAGCTCCTCGACAGAACTTCGATTTTTCAAATTATCATTTTTAAGTGAAAGCGAAGTGAGTTTTGTTTGCATTTAGGTGAATCGTATTAAGTTGAAGGATTTTTTGATAGCTCAAGGTTTTGGCAAAGGCCGTTTTCCTCTACGGAGCTGAGAATATCCGGTTTGAATCTTTTTTTTTTCGGAGCTACCCAACAAGCTCCCATTCAAAGTTAGTCAAATTTTCGACCAATCATAATGCAGCAAAATTAGAATTCTCACTAGAAAACTAAAGTGCTAATTTACGGTTTCTTCTTACAGAGGTGGAGACTCTTTAGTAGGTACCATAGGGGGGATTGTTACGAAGATCCTTTGGACCAATCTATCTGGGAGGGGAGGGGGTGTTGTTAACTTGATTTGATCCTTCTATCACCTCCTGCGTGCTTTGGCTTTCTCTTCATTCTTAATCGTATTGATGAGTAGTTCAATGTGGTTCATGTCTGTATGTGTGAGATCCATGTCTCTCTGCAACTCCTCCAACGCCTTGTCATCCAACTGGAACAGACTCCTCCCGTGGTGTATCATCTCAGCGTACATTCTGTGTGTCTTCTCACTCGATCGGTCTATGTCCTCATGGTACCTAAGTTCACATCATTTTTAACTATTATAATCAATTATTTAAAACTCAAGCCTGAAACTTATAACCAGACATTCTAGATAACCAGAAGTTGTATGGTACATTTTAATTGGGCTTGGAAGTATACCAAAAAGGCATCAGTCTGTCGGGTGGCATCTCCAAATCTCTTCTACTTTTTAATTTTTTTAAATTTATTTTATATATTTTCTTAAAATTTCATCAACTTCACTTTTAACGAATCGAGTAAACCTAATTCCCTCCGCTCATAGTGGTAGAACAGGAGTGTTGACTTCTTTCTTAATTGGAATTTTGAGCCAATCAGAATCGTGGCATTTGTTGCACGCAGTGATAAATAATTTTCATTCAAATTAAATAACTAAGTTTCTCAACTTCTTCCATTTCAGGGAAGAATGGGCTCAGCTAAAACTGGGGGTATCTGTTTGATATTTTTTGAATTTGTTCCACTGATGTGAGATGAAATAGACAATTTCTTAATATCAAAAGTTTGGCCCCACCCAGTTGCTTCTTCAATTAAATATCTTCAACTTGGAATTTTCCCAAAGATTTAAAATATTTAAAACAAAAATTGAGGCGTGACGGTTTTTTCACGGAGGTTTCCCACAACCTGTTGCCTCGATTAAACCCAAGATATCAGGTTCAGCTGAGTAGTTTTCGAGAAGAGCCAACAAAAAACGACACGAAATCAAAATAGTGGCTTTTCTGAGGGCCATATTTTTTGTTAGGAAATTTGGAGATCACCGTTCATACAAGAGAGCTTTGCTTAACTCTTCCTTTGATTGATCCCAAAATCTGAGATTTGCTGTGGTACTTTTCAAGACATGTCAAAAAGTTTCAACAAACGGTCAAAAATTATGTTTCAAAAAACGGTCAAACAAACAAATATTTGATTTTTCCGAGGTCCAATTTTTCAGCAGGAGTTTATCTTAAAACTCATTTTCTCCTTTAAGCCCAAAACCTCAGATTTGGGATGATAGTTTTCGAGAAAAGTCAAAAAGTTTGAACACCAAAAAAAAAAGATCAAATACTTCACTTTTCTGAGAAGCCTAGCAATTTTTGGAAAAAAATCGGAAAAACCGCTTTTCAGGGAAATTCACTTAATGAAATTTTTTATTGAATTTAAAATCTCAGATCTGCGAACATAGTTTTTGAGAAAAGTCAACATTCCAAAAAACGGTCAAAAAATCAGAAATATGATTTTTCCCAGGACGATATATTTTGTGTAAAAAAGTTTGGGATTAGCCGATATTACCGGGGATTTTCTTACAACTCGTTCTCTACATTAATCCAAATTCTCAGACTTGACAGGATAATTTCTGAGAAAAGTTAAGAAAGTTCCAAAAACGATCAAAAAATCAAACTTATGACTTTTCCGAGGACCCTAACATTTTGTGGAGAAAAAATTTAGGCAAAGTATTCAAAAGGGAAAAAATTATGCAAGGGAACTTCTCACAACTCGTCATTTGTTGAATTGAAATCAAAATATTAGATTTGAGATGGTAGTTTTTGAGAAAAGTTGAAAAATTTCAGAACTTTCAAAAAGTCAACATTGATTTTTTCTCGGATCCTAACATTTCGCGAGAAATCTTTTTTTCAATTGAAACCAAATTCTCAGATTTCGGAGGGCAGTTTTTGACAAAAATTTGAAAAGATGATAAGTGACTTTTTCAAGGACGATAAGTGTTTGAACAGAAAAAACTGGGTCCCAGCAGCTAGAACAAAAGAACTTCCCCTAACCTGTTCTCTCCATTAAACACAACATCTCAGATTTGCTAAGCTAGTTTTTGAGAAAAATCAAAATGTTAGAAAAAACAATCGAAAAGACAAAAGTTTGAGTTTTCCAAGAGTCATAATTTTTCGTGCCAAAAGTTGCAGTTTTAGCCGCTAACTCATAGGAGTTTCCTAGAACTTGTTCTCTCCATTGAACCCAAAAAGTTAAATTTGGAAAGATTATTTCGAGAAAAGTCAAAAAATTTGAAAAAACGGTCAAAAAATCAAAACACTGACTTTTCCGAGGGTCATTATTTTTTGTGTAAAAATTGAAAGCAGTCGCTTATTCCGGGGAGCTTCGTATATCCCGTACTTTCAATTGTGATTAAAATCTCAGATTTTGGACAAGTACAGAGGAATTTCTACCCAAGACGTTCTACCCGTGCAATCCAAAATATCAGACTTAGTTAGAAAGCTTTCAAGAAATTGAAAAAATTCAAAAACAGCTGTCAAAAATCCCCCCTACTATTTTTAAGGCTGTAGAAAGTGGGGTAAGGTAAAAAGAGACTAAGGGATTATGCAGGCACACAAGGGACTGGGCGGACTTTCCATTGCTACTACTTTTTTGAAATTCGGTTGTGCTCAGTTTGAGATAAACTAAATTTTTTGAGAAAAACAAAAAAATTTTCCAAAGCGCCTCAAAAAATCATAATAGATAAAAAAACAAGATGCCATACATTTTATAAGACCTGTTTTTATCACACAAGAATTGTCTCATACCTTTTCGTGATTTCGTCGATTCTAGGGTTCCTTTGCTTTATATGAACAAACTCGCGTTTCGAAGGACTGCTGGCCTCGTCTCGTTTCGAATTGTCAGATCCGGACGCCTCCTCGGCCTGTCGCTTCTTTTCCAACTTTGCCTCTCGTTTCTTGGAATCGACCAGCTTTTCTCTTTTCAATTCCCTCTCAATCATGTTATGAAATGCCGCTCTTTCGACGCGTTTTTCGGAATGCATGCTGGCCGGTAGTAAAATTTCTCGAACCGTGCCGCTTGTATCGCCTATGAAGCATCTTTGACCATTGTCTACCATTTTCATACAGGACAACGTTTCATTGGAAACATCAAACTTCAAAACCGGATGTTTATGGTTCAGAGTCAAGTCATAGCAATTGAGGTTGCCGTTTTCGTCAATAGTGAAAAAGGAGTTCATTTTGGTAGGAGACCAGCAGCCTCCGGTCAAGTTTGATTCTCCCAGACTTAGTTCCATTAGACAACCCTCGCGTAAGTCTTCGTGCCAGATACGAGGCGTCCAATCGCCCACCCCAAGAAAGACTTTGCTGTTAGCCTACAAGGTATTTTCTACTTGAACACTTTTTCGCAAAAGCCATTAACTAATTAATGTTGAAACAGATAACTATATCAAGAAAATACCTGTTTTTCTTCACAAAAACAGTAAAAAAAGCTTAAAAA
Organism: Symsagittifera roscoffensis; assembly: GCF_963678635.1. Classification (NCBI taxonomy): domain Eukaryota; kingdom Metazoa; phylum Xenacoelomorpha; order Acoela; family Convolutidae; genus Symsagittifera; species Symsagittifera roscoffensis. Next base: position 36,825,926 of record NC_087070.1, read on the forward strand.
GGCTACAGTTTTCAAGTTACTAGCTGGGTGAATTTTCAATAATGGGAAATTTTCTGGAAACTTCAAAAGAATGATTTTCAGTGAAAAATTACGCTAAAAATTTTTTTCCTTTTCAGATAGACGACTTAAAGACCGCTAAATTAATAAAATATTAACATAATGACTACAGATATTTAACCTTATTTGGTTTAGAGTAATGTCAACTAGAAAACACCCCTTGTTTCTCTCGACACTATACACAGGTCCCAGTCCCCCCTGAAGGCAAAATTGGTGAGCTTCTTGGGGGGTCCTCGCCTTCCGACTGAACTGCATGATCTTGCCACAGTAAGTTCCGACCATGTATTTTATCGGAATTGTACTGTCGTATTCCAGACATGAAACTACAAGTGCTTTTTCTGGTTCGTTTTTCTTGTTCGGATCACAGTAGAAAAAGTCGGTCGGGTTCGCCATGTTTCGGATATCCCACCACATTACGCAACCATCTTCGCCAGCCGAGAAAAACTCCGAGTTGCTTTTACTGCCAATCCATATAGCCTGAGTTACGTAATCTTTGTGACTCACCGATAACTCTGACGTAATAACAGTCTCGCCGTTTCCTTTCCGAATGTCAAAACAGCCGACTGTTCCGTTTTTAAACCCAGCGCAGATTAATGACGTTTCTCGCATGTGAAAATCAACACTCACAGCTGGTGAAATGCACCTGAGAGTTTGTTCAGGCGTGTTTGATGAAGTAATGTTCCAAATATGGCTCTCGGTTGTTTTGATTGGCTGTTGAAAATTGTATGGACCGTATGCGACTGCAAATCTTTCCTGCATGGGTCCTTTTTGCACGGCAATGGACAGCGCGGGCCTTGAAAACAGGAGGAAATACACTAGCGGCGCAGCTTAAACTGGAGAAAATGTACTGATGCAAGTTTAAATGCGTAACTTCCAAAATTTCAACTAAGAACCCGGGTTGACCAAAACTTCTAATCATACAACTTTCATATATGAGAAACTTTTTGTCATACAATTTCATACAATTCCATACGTACAAAAATTGTATGAAATCTTTATGATAAGCATTTTTCCATATATGAAAATTGTATGATAGGTGTTTTTCCATAAACCAAAAAACCGACTTTTTGTTTCTAAATTTAATTTCTGAAAAACTTTGGGTTGCGGTTGTAACCGAACACAATGACAAAGACCTTGGTTTACTCAAAGCACCAAAGGTTGGAAGGTCTTGCATTTACAATGCTTAACTGTCTTAAAGTTGTCTTTCACAAATGATATAAAAAAAGTAACAAACTTTGAAAATTTGGAAAAAAATTTTTTCAAAGATGATTATTCCGCTTTTTCGAA